>NC_056728.1:1829551524-1829811524 GCF_019279795.1 Protopterus annectens | reverse complement strand
ACATACTCTGTGATGTTCCACTCTCTGTAGGCCTCTGTGATTTATATTTTCTTTTACCTTTAATTTTGTCTGTTGGTTATTAGAAAGGGATAGGTTTTAGGCAGGCAAGCTCTAGCCATCCCAAGAGGCCTAGTCAGTTATAATTCACACAGACTGTAGAGAGGACAATCCAGACTTTATCCAAACAATCCTATCTTGGTTTGTGATTTATTGATCTTTACTGTTAAAAAATAAGTGTGACTGTGAGCAATAGTGAGCAGAAGCTACCTTGTGTGACATAAAAGAATTACAGCTTTTGTCTAACTTTCAGAACTTGTATTGTCAGAACAACTTTACTGTTCTTACTTTAGTATTTAGTTGAATATTGCTTGTGTGATTTTTCTCATAGAATTTAATTCAAGTTGTCTTTGAAATCCGTGGTTACTGATTTTAATTATTCTTTTCTTTTAATTTTTTTATTCATTTGAAGTTGAATTGGATTTCTTAAATATGCCATTAATGATTTGCTAAAGCACAAATATCTTGTACAGTGTAACACTGGTGATCTGTGTTCCTCGCATCAGAAGTTGGATGATTTGCTTACCATTATTATTAGTAAATCTAGACTTACTGATGATGATTGCACTTGTGCAATTGGCATGGCTTGGAGAACTGTTGTTACATATATTAATGAATGGACTGTTGAGATAAATAATGTTAGGCAAAGAGCAAATAGAATACATTTAGGAAATGACGTGTTTATTGACTGTAAAGATCATTCAACCTCCTATGAAACAAGATGATGCCCCTGACAACTTTGGAATTCTGGGATGCAAGTATTCAGTAATCTGAGAATTCAGAGTGTTTAGAAGGAAACAAATAAAGAAGTAAAGGAAGACGTTCACAACAAATAATAAGTGAGAAAAAGAAACTGATAAATGTCTGTAAAAGAGAATACATACTAAAAAGGACACTGCTTTGTCGTGTAACACACAAATTGCAGGGAATGATAACATTTTTCTATCAGGAAACCTTCAGTACACAGAAAAAGAGATAATTTTTCCAAAAGGGAATGTAGAAAAAAGAGACAAGGCACAGGTGAAAAGGAAGAAATCAAAACTGAACATAGAAGGATTGAAGAACATTACTGTAAGAAAAAAGAGGAGAAAGACAGATGTTGACTACATGGCTCAAGCTATGGATGTACAAAGCCAGCTGGATGAGAAGTGCATGCTTGCAAATTTAATATGCAATGGAAACAGTGGGATTAATAAGACTAATGGTGATGAAGATCATTCCTTTGTAACAATTGATATTATTGTATTAGAAATTAAAGAGTTTTCATATCTGGTCAGAAAATATATTTTTGTAATTGGAGATTCTATTATTAGAGGAACTGATACTTACATTTGCAGAGCAGATAATAAACATCAAATAGTGTTATGCTTGCCAGGAGCAAAAATAGATATGAGACAAGCCTTGGAATGGCTTAATATAAGGAAATACAGAATTGGATCTGTTTTTATTTATGTCAGTACAAATGATCTCATCCACAAGAACTCTTTGACAATTAGTAGGGAACTTTCAGCCCTCTTAGATAGTATAGCTTGTACTGGTATGAGGACGTATTTTTCACAAATCGCATATACAAAGGATAGTCAGGTCATTGCAAATGAAAAGATTTTTGAGTAAATACCTACATGGAAAAATGTCCTGTTTTAAAAAATGGAAATGTGTAGAGCATCCAAGCCTAGTTTTGGGCACAGATCTGTTCAGACAGGATGGTGTGCATTTGTCAAGATCAGGGAAGAGATTTTTTGCAGCAGATCCATCCATCCATCCTCAACCCCTTTTCCCATTTTGCACATGGGGTCGGGGTGTCACTTCAGCCGTGACAATCATCTTGAGCCAAGGTTTACACAACCAGGTGGCTAGCCCTGCCACATTAGTTCATTCGTACCACTCACTCACACACACACACTCTCAGCTACAGCCAATTTAGAGTGTCCAATCCACCTACTGCATGTCTTTGGAATGTGAGAAGAAGCCTGAGCACCCAGGAGAAACCCACATGACCACAGGGAGGACATGCAGACTCCGCTCAGAAAGACTGCGTTTTTGTTTTTTTACATATTTTCATAAGATCAAGATACCTCATTAAGGTGAGAGACAGAAATATAACAAATGGAAGACAGATTGAACTACAACTTTGAAAACTGAAATAAACAGGCTAGACAAAAAAATTAAGCATAGTGTGAGACAAGATCAAGAAAAATTTGAAGAAAATTTATATAAAGATATTAAGAATAATAGAAAACCTTTTTATAGATACATAAGATGTGGGAAGAGTAAAGACATATTGATAAACTGTGTGTAGATTCTAAAATTTAGAATGACAAAATCTTAAGCAAAACAGTTTGGCTCTACAAAGGGGGTGATAAGTTGTCCTAGTGACATCCAGGTAACCCCAGATACTGGAATAAAATTAGGTTATATTGAAAATGAACTTGACAAACTGGATCCAAACAAATCACAGGGAAGAGACGGAATTAGTAACAATGACCTGAGAACACTACAGCAAGAACTTATAGTACCATAATACCTGTTATTTACTAGGTCATATAACTATGGGGAGATTCCTAATGATAGACATGTCTATAAAGGAAAGGGGAGTAGGACAAACCCAGAGTCAAACACTTTATGTTGTGGAAAAATAATGGAGAAGGTAATATTGGATAAGTTATTGTCAGAATTGGATAGGCTGAGACTTGAAAACATATATCAGCATGCATATGTTTAAAATAGATCGATTACCACCTGTAACATGATGTTCTATAAAAATATAATAACAGCTATAAATGAAAAAAATGTGCCATGATGTAATTTATATAGATTTACCTTCAACATTTGACAGGGTCATACACAAAACACTGATCAATAAATTAGAACAACTAGGTATTGATGTACTGTTCGTAAGATGGATAGCTGCATGGTTTGCAAATAGGAGATGGCAAGTATCATAGAGAAATTGGACGGGTGAAATTTTTAGTTGCAATCAGGGTGTCCCACAGGGCTATGGCCTAGGCTCTTACTTGTTTAGATTGTATCTTTCAGATCTAACTTTTTGTTCTGAGGTGTTCTACAGCCTATATGTAGATGGCCTGACATTGGGTAAATTGATTACATATGTTACAGATAAGGCATGTCTGCAAAAAGTACCTGACTAAATTGACCACTTGGGCATGGGAGAATTATATTAAATACATCAAAAACTAAGCATATGAGATTTGGAGAACATAAATTGAAAGGTGAATATTTAATACAGCACACAGTGATTGAAACTGTAGATTCATTTAAGGACCTGGGTATATTGGTAGATTTAGCTTTCAGTTTTTCTAATCATATCACCTAATTGGTTAATGATAGTTTTAGAACTATAGGTTATATAAAAAGTTGTATAAAGTCTAGGAAATCAGAAATTATGAAGTCATTGTTTGTTAGTTACATTAGACCCAAACTTCAGTATGGAATAAACAATATGGAATCCTTACAACACAACAGGCATGAGTAAACTGGAAAGTGTACAGTGGAAATATACCAAGGGCATTTATGGATGTGAAAATTTAAGTTATGAAAGACTAAAATATCTGAACTTGTACAGTGTTTTTTACAGATGTCTAAGAGGAGATCTTATTCAGGTATATAGGGCATTTAGAGACAACTATCTCTGGGAATGTTTGGGGTTATCAAAAAGTACCAGAAAATCATCAGACAACCTATGTAGAAGATTCAATAAGAATGAGAAATATACTAATTGGTTCTCTGAGAGAGCAGCTGAGGCATGGAACAGACTACCAAATTACATTAAAGCAAGTACTAGTTTAGATATTTTTAATAACAGCCTGGACACTTATTATGGGCATGACAAAGGTAGATACTGCCAGCACAGCTATCTGGAATTTTGTAAACAATTATATGTCATTTGTAGAGATCAACATGATTCGTATAAAATGCTTGTGTTACAACTGTATTAGAACTGTATGTCATGTGTATATCTAATGTCTTTGCACAGATGTGTTTTAAAAAGGTATTTTGTAAAGTATTGAGCTTAAAGATATATCCACAGTGTGGTCTGCTGGAAGAGAACAGAAATGTACATACACTATTGTAACTGTTTTAATTTATATATTTTAGCAATGGAAAGTAGAACATTGGAGGTTAACTTCAATCCAGCAACACTTCAGAAAATAGCTGAAATTAAATTACTTTATGGCAGCTACAAACACAATGTCTGTGCTGAGAAGCTTTTTATATTGTCTTAGAAGTGTTTTATTGTTTTATTATTTCCAGCATTTGCCAAAGATCTGAGATCTATGTATTTTCACAGGTAGATGCTGAATACTGTTAGCTTCCAGCAGTGGGGGGTTCTCCTGGGACAGAGTCAGATGACAAGAAATGATGTCATTCTGCAACCTATCTCAGTAGTAATATTTGAGATATTAATTTAAGAAGAGACAACATTTTGTATTCTGCCTTGGACCTGGCAACAACAAGAACCATTCACATCTACTTTGCTCTGTAATAAGATAACTAGAGTTTAGTAATTATCTTAGATATAGTTAGGAATATAGCAAAGCTTAGCTTACATATTTTTCTTTATTTATTTCAGACTGTCCTGCAATGTTGTTTTAAATATTTCCTGTGATTTTGAACTCTGATGTCACTGTAAATATTTATTTAGTATTGTCTTGTTCTTTTATTTTATTATTAAATGCATTTAAACCTTTCATTGTGGCTGATCTGTGTAAAAATATTTATGTTCTGAGAGCACTTACATATTTATTTGGTGACACTGTGGGCCACTCCTAATAGCTTTGCTCCTGGTCAAACTACCATTTGTATTGATAGTAACATTACACAGTAAGATTGGACACCCATTGTTAAGGACTGTAAAGTAGCTGATAAGGAGCTGGCTGGTGGAAGTGATAACAGCCTTATAGTCTGGGCAAAAGGAGGCAAAGCTAGTAAACATGTGCCAGCCCTTCCCAGGTGTATGTATGTGTGTGTGTGTGTGTGTGTGTGTGTGTGTGTGTGTGTGTGTGTGTGTGTGTGTGTGTGTGTGTGTGCGTGTGTGTGTGTGTGGGAGGGGTATAAATCAAACCTCAAAGAGTGTGTGTGTCAGTTACTTGGGCAGGGACACAAATCACTGGCTTGACAGAGAGGATACTGGAGGTCTTGGCTTGGCCACTTAGCTGAGATATTAACTCTATATCTGTGCCAGTGGGAAGTCTTGTGGGGATCTGGAGAAAGAGGGAGAAACCAGCCCCAGACTGACTGTATTCTCTGTGTGCTCTTAATGAAAATTGCACTTGATGCAGAAAGCTGCATCTGGAAATACTGCGTGTGTATCTGTCATCCTCCCAGTGTACATCCCACATTTTTCCCAGTGGTGAGGATTGAGGCTCCTTGATCACTGGACCAGTAGTGGGGCATCACAATGGAAACAAGTGTTTTGGTTTATTGGCAGGCTAGAAGGGCATTAATTCCCGTGTTTGAAATATTTGTATGTTTGTATAATGGTTAAGGTGTTTGACTTACAGACACAAGGTACAGTGTTTGATTCTCACCTTTGAAAAAAAAAGAGAGGTTGGCATAGTGGTTAAGGTGGTTGCCTTGCAAACACAAGGTGCAGGGTTTGATTCTCACACATGGGATAATTAGTTAGGCTTAAAATGGCCCACAAGAGCAGTTAACCTAGTATTAATCTATGAATTTACATGCATACACGTCTGCTGTCACTGTATGCATACAAGGATGATGTTTTGTGTCTGCACAGCAAATGTAACAGCTGTCACATTAAACACATGCACATGCTCTCATTTGCATTTCTGATGTGTCTCATAATAGCATAGAGTACTATGATGGCATAAGGTATGTATGTTTGAGATGTTATATTGCCAATGACAGTGATTGCCTTGTTTGATGTTGGAGGTCCATGTTTGGTAACTGGAAAACTATTCATGCTGAGGGCCATGCAACTCTTCTATGTTGGCTCTCAGATAATTGGTGCATGTGATTAAATAATTTATGTCAAAGTGTGTGTCAGGATAGATGTAGCTGCAGATTTTACATATACCCATTATGGTAATACCAATCAGCTGACCACTGACAGGTGGAATGCTGCTATGTGAACATGTTTAGGGTCATTCCTGACAATTGTGTTACAGACTGTGATCAGAGAAGTAGACAAGAGAGGACTGCAAGGAGGTTTGAAAGGAGGTGGAAGTAGTTATGGCAATGTGGAAGGAGGCAGATAGGTCCATGATGACTTGGCATTCCTGGCTGGTTCATCTGCAGAATATAATGATAGGGACCAGGGACATCATACAAGTATAGCAAGCAGCCAGAAGGTGATGAGTAAGGTCTGGTGTGTGACCAGTGCCATAAAGATGCAGAACTCAACAGGTTGTGGGTAAGTTTCATACTCTATGGGAGGGTCACAACATACTAAAATACACTATCTTGGACCACCCTAGGAAATCTGCAATGTTCTTCTGCTAGCATGAAGTCAGTGGGTGAGGTGTGCCACAAAGACAATTAATGACTCCCATGGTGTGGTCTGGGTGATATACAAGAGTAGGTCAACCTTGGCTGCATCCTGGTATTCTCATCTCTGTGCATTCTGATGACATCAACAGAGGCATACCCTACTTGTGCATTGACTCAGAGGCCTGCTTACCTTCCCACCAGCATTAACTATTGCTACACATTAGACACCAGCTTCTAAATGGTTGCACTTGTCTCCAAAAAACAGCGTTAATCAGGACTTTACACTATTTTGTCACTGAATTTAAGCATATTTTATAACTGTTTTGCATTATTTATGTCACTAAGAGTTTTATAGAAGATGTCAAACATTTCCATGCTTATTTATATTTCATGTCATGCTGTGTAATCATTCATATGTTATGGGCAGTCTTGTGTTGATCCTCTGCATGCAAAGATTTACTAAGCTCTTGGTAGTATCCACATGCAGCTCATCTCTTGTTCCATTTGTTATGAACTTGCATTGTGTAACTTGTTGCAGTTTGTGTAGTACTGCACATAGCTAGTAATGTAAGTGCTCTGGGAATGGGCCCTATGTTGCCTACACATTGGCTGTAGCCTTATGTTTTTAGCCTTTGCTTGCCACTCACACTTTGCATACATATCGTTTTATGATCCTTAGTTCAAATCACTGGCAGGTCCTCCATTAGTGCTCCTCCATAGCCTGGTACACAGTTCACAATCAGGTTTGGACACCTAGGCTGTACTGTGCAACCGTGTTTCTCAGTCTTGTATCTTATCAGCTGAAGGTTGTGATTCCTCACTTCTGCGT
Organism: Protopterus annectens; assembly: GCF_019279795.1. Classification (NCBI taxonomy): domain Eukaryota; kingdom Metazoa; phylum Chordata; order Ceratodontiformes; family Protopteridae; genus Protopterus; species Protopterus annectens. The sequence goes on along the minus strand of NC_056728.1, from coordinate 1,829,804,167 downwards.
TGGTATACAGTTATGTGGTACGCTTTTGAATCACACTGCCGGTTGTTACATTGCACTATAAAACTCTTCATATTTTATAATAAATAATTTAATTTATTTTACTATATTGCTATAGTGATTTTCACCTGCAGTACTGCTCTGAAAATAGTAGTGATATAATATGAAATGAAGTACTTGTAAACCTGCCTCTGTAGATATAAAAAGAATGGAAGAAATTGCTGGCACTGTATTCAGTAGTCAGTTCTGTTTTAGAGGTACACATTATGATCTCATCATTTATCTGCACATGGGAATTGTTGAAAACGATTTCACTGTTGCAAGTCCTGGCTTGTTAGCATTGCATTCAGTGACTGGTAGTGCACAGCTCTGTGCCAAATACTAAAGCAATGTTTTCTAACAGGCCATGCACACTGAGGTCCAGAAGCAACTATTTTGTTTTTTCAGCTGTTTTACATTGTTGTGACTTTGAAACTGTACTCTGATGATTTATGCATGTTTTCGCTGTTTAGCATTGGAGGAGTATGAAGCAAGGGGTGAAAATGAGTGTTCCTGGTTTGTTATACAAGAACTGGCAATTGCATACCCTATCTTGTATGACCCATGTATCTGTGAGACACAGATATGGCAGAAAAATAAAACTATTGCTACCATATTACTTTGAATCCATTTACCTAGTTGATTGAGTCTGATATAAAGTGCAGTGTTGTAAGTGGCATGCATATAGTGACCTACTGAACTCTGGGAGGAGACCTCTGATTTATTAAGTCTGCTTGGATGATGCAACTAATAACAAGCATCTGTTACACTTTCACTTATCTATTCTAAGCACATTGAGGCACATTATCATTCTGAATGCTATATTCTGTTCCAGAAAACTAGTATAGATGTTCATTCCTCTTTTGCTGAAGGAATAATTCCTCATATTAAACTTGAATTTATTGCACACACTCAACTTGTCTTAAGTGCTCCCTTTTCACCCTTCTGATCATCTTTTTGAAAAAAAAACAAGCTCTTCCTGACCCCTTAAAATTATGTACATTAAAATGACATCCCACTTTTTGTTTTCTGTTTCAGAGATTGCAAACTCTAGCATCCGATTTTGTTGAAGGAAGATGCAGAGATAATGCCAGACATTTCAACTGTCTTGCACACACATTTTCAAGGCTGCTAATCTCAACTTAAACCTCCATAATGCACTTTTCTAATATCACTATACTTTTTTTCCCTGCTGCAAAAGTATTTAGTTGCACCGAAAGGCCCTAGGCTACTTTACATTTGTATTCTTTAGTTGTGAGATAAAAATCCAAACTTTTTGAACTCCATTTAACGGCTGCAATAATTTCTTCTCTCATCTCTTCTGCTTATTATACTAATAAATAATATACCCATTCTTTTGTTCCCTATCAGTCATTTCTTGTCAGTTATGTCTTGTACAGATCCTGACCATTCATGCAGTCACGGCTTTTATCAAGTGCACCTGTACCAAACAATCTCCCCTTGCAGGAAAACATTTGAAGTGCATGGCCTGTTGAAGTATCTGTCAGAGTACTTAGGAAGGTCTTGATGCAGTGTCAGTGGGGTTGTTAAACTTTTCCACTATAACATGATGAAGAAGTGCTGCAGAAGGAAATGCTAAGGTGATTGTCATACAAGTCCCTGTTGATGCTATACTCAAACATGATTTCTGACAGGAACTAAAGAGCAGCATGATCCAAAAGCTTTTTCCTGCCTTTTGTTTTCCAGTGTTTAAGTGTGTGACGTTATGTTAGAAACATTCATTTTCCTGAAATGTCAATTTGGACTGAACACAGGGTTAATGGACAAACTTGCAGACTCAGAAAGCAGAGACAGAAACTATTTTAGAATTTATTATGTACCTGAAAACAATGAAGATAATATCATGAGCATTTTAACAAACTATTTCCAAAAATCTGAAAATCTATTGACATGACTCTCTTTAAAAATAGGACATACACAGATCAGTAATATAACCTTCTGCCAAATCAGACCTCCTCAATGTTCCATAATTGAAAAGTATATTGCTTATCTTGATATGGGTTTCTGACTGTGGCCTCCCCCCTCCACACACTGGAGCTGAGTTATAAGACCCTTGCTAAGGTGGGTATAGAACCTTTAGTTATAGAAGAAGAAGAGTTATGGAAGTAATGTGAAGTGTTGGCAGGCAGCTGGTAGTAGCAGTGTTTGATGTTAAACACTATTTTAACTATTTGTTAACCAGGTAAGCCCACCTGACAAAATGGTCCCTTTCTGGAGGTAACCCAGGAGCACTGATAGTTAAGTGACTTGCTCAGAGTCACATAGTAAGCAAATAAAGGTAAAAGGAATCAAATTCTGTACCCTAGACTAAAGGAAGCAATTCAAAAATAACTCAGAGTCTTAATCACTTCTCTTAAATGCTATGATATACTACTTATTGAAGCTTGGCCAATTGTTTGTATATAAACATCATATTTAGAAATTGCATTACTTTTATTCCCAAATTCTTTTCTTTCTTTCCTTCTGAAGTTTATATGTTGTTACATTTTGTCCCTGCCCACTGGGAGCTGAGCTTTTTAAGCCCTGCTAGAACAAGTGGATAACTTTTATTTTGTGGCAGCTTTGTTTTGGAAGTGACACATATTTGTTGGCATGCTCCTAGTAGCAGCAATGCTTGATGCAAGACAATAGTATCAGTGGTGAAACAGAAAGCACACTTGCCTTTGCTGCAGAAGGTAGTGGGTTCTAGTTACACACCAGATAAATGGATGGCTAACACTGCTGTGGAGCATAAGGGGAGGGGGGATGGTGCTGTACTCCTGAGTGTGTCATCTTTCAGATAAGATTAAACACAAGTTCATTTGCCTGAGTTGATAGTAGCTCAGGTGGATGTAAAAGATCCTACAGCGCCTATCAAAAAGTGTAGGGGTTCTTCATTGATTGTCACATCTTATATACATTATTTAGATATTATATATTATTGACAATTATTTACATTTTTCATCTACAATGTAATACATTCCCATGTATTTAACCATTCCCCATCCTTTTTACAAAACCAAAAATTAATCTTCTACAAAATTTCATATAATATCCATTCCCTATTAAATTTCATTCTGTTCATGTTCTCATTCCATATTGTCCATAAAATTAAATTTTTTTTTTATCAATTTACTTGCCCTCTTTTCATTTTCTATTACAATAATACTCATATTCTAACACATTCATATTTAAATCTTCAACACTTTTAAAACCTTTCAATATCTTATTTTCACATACTTTCTCCCATAATTCTTTCCCTCTTGAACAATTAAAAAAAAACATGTTCTGCTGTTTCAATTTCCCCAAAATAATTACATACCCTTGCTTTTATTCTTTCGTAAGGCATATTAGCTTTCACGGTTAGTTCACTTATTATCAATGTTCACAAAAAATCATTACATTCATAAATTTTGTTTACACCATGTAAGTCTTATTTTAATCACATTTATTTTCTCATTTCCTAAATGCTTCCATAGGTAATTGTGATAATGTTCATTTATTATATTTAAATATAGTTCTTTTCTGTTTAATCCTAAATTTTTATATTTACTTTCCATAACGAAAATTTGCTCTGTTACTCTTTTATATCTTCATTTACATGATTTTTCCATCTTTTCCCTGAAACTATTCTCTCAGCAAAAATCCTTATATTTCATTTTCATTATTAATTAAATTCCTATTTCTTCTTTTAATCCTACCAAAGCTTTATAAACATTTAAGAAAGCTGAATGAACATTTGGGTTAATTTACCCTAATCCCCCTTCATTTTCTTTAACATACAAAATCCCTCTTCTAATTGATTTAACCTTGATCTCTATATAAATGAGAATACAATAGACAATAACTCTTTTTCATACATACACATGCTAAATAGGAAATTTTACCAAAAAGAATCAAATTTATTAAATATATTTTTTTCTTATATGACAGTTTATATGACTTCCAAAACATACATACCACTCTTAATTTCTGTATAATTTTCTCCCACTGTTTCTCTCTCTGTGTGTATTTGTTCCAAATATTATCCCCAAAATATCTATGCCCTCATCATTAAGCTCATTACCTTCTATATAACCCATTAACCAAATCCCTTTATTTTTGTCTTTATTTATACATAAGCCAAACACCTTTAAATACCAATTTAATTTTATGATTCCTTCTTTCATCCACTCCTTGTTCTTAGTAACTAAAACTATATCATCTGCATGAATTACTGGAATTTCTACTTCTTCTATTATTTCTTATCTTTCTATTTCAATATTCTATTCATTTTATTAACAGCCACATTCATAACTAATGCAAATAAAGTGCTACATGCTGTGCTTTCCTGCCTTATCCCATAGTCTGTTTTTATTTTTTCACTTAACCATCCATTTAGTATCACTCTCACATTATTAATCTCATATGCCAACATAATTATTTTTATTATTTTATTACTTATATTTTCTTAATATATCCCATAAACCTTCATATTGCATCCTGTCACATTCTTTACTCACGTCTTCTGCCATACCTTTAGTTTCTACCTTTTTTATATCATCTATCACTTTTCTCATTATCCATAATAGGTCTTGACTTCTTTTCCCTTTCTTAGCAAAAAATCATATATTCAAGCAATGTGTCTACACTATTTCTTAGTCCTTTTCCTATTATTCTCAGAAATATCCTATAATCTGTGTTATTCAACACTATTGGTCTCCTATTTCTTATACCCTCTTTTTCTCCTTTTTTCCATATACATTTCATGACCTCAGTAGATATTTCTTTTTCTATTATTCCTCTTTCTAACCATTCATTTAATACTTCCACAAAATACACTTTTTGCCATTCTTCCATGTTATTATACATGTGATGCCCAATGACATCCCATCTATGTAGCTTTTTCCATGTTTAATTCTTTTAGAACTTCATTAAATTCTTCTACACTTTTATTTTTTCTAGATTCTTATTTTCCCCTTTACTCATTTTTTAACTTTCCATTTTTAATTCTCTTTTATCTCCTCCTTTTTAAATATATTTTCTGTATGCTTCCTTATTACTTCAAATATTTTTCTTGTGTATTCACTCTTCCTCCTTCATTATTTTTCAACTCCCTTATTATTCTTTCATTTTCTCTTACTATCCTTTTTAAATACAGAGCCACCTCTTTTTTTCCCTTGTAAGAAATGTATTTTCTTATATAGCATTTTCTTCATCTTCTCCTGATCATTTCATATATCTTCTTCTCCTTTCACAAAAAAGCTATCCTATTTTCAACACCTCTCTAAATACTTCCTGATACAACCGCCTATATTTTTCCTTCCTTCTCCTCTCTGCTTGGCAATCTTAAAAAACACTTTTTATATTTTTCTTTAAAATGTATCCACCAACTCAACCAATTTTCATAAAATATTCTCATATCTACATGATTCATATTTGGTTAATCTCTGTTATATCTTCCTCATCTAAATCTTTTTTCATTAAATCTCTTGGTGCCATTACCTAGTCTTATGTATCCTTCCTTTTCCTGCACTTCTACCCATATAGCTAAAGCCTGTTACCTTTGTTCCATCTTGCACAACTTTCAGACTATCAGATACTACAAAATAATCAATTTCTGTTTTTATATAATTTCTTTTGTAAGTCCAATGTTTGTTGTCCCGTATAAATAATTTTCACCTTTCACGTCTCTTTATTTCATATATATTCTTAACATCACTTCCTTTTTTTCTTTTTCTTAAATCACAATTAAAGTCGCCCACTAATATTATTTCCATATTCACTCCTACACAATTTAGAATTGTTTTAAACATTGTCTCTCTTTCTTTCTTTGTAACATATGCATACGTTTCAGTAATTCTATGTCTTTTTTCCACCTTCTGTCTATCACCATTGTTCTACCTAATTCAACTATTGTATAATCTAAAACTTTTATTGTCTCATGACATAACCCACCACTTCCTGAACTTGTATCTTTCCCCCTATTACAAATAATGTTTCCGCCCCATAACTCTTCTCTTCGTAACCTTTCCTCTTCTGTTAATATTCTCATGTCTTCTGATACAATTTTATGCATAATGTACATAATTCTAAGACACCTATTTTTCTTTTACTATGCTATATATTATTTACATTTATAGCTAAAAATTTCAGCTTATTTTTAATGTAAACTTTTGTCTTCTTCCACCTCTACCCTTTACCTTTTTTTATTTTCTTTCACAGTTACACTTTTAAACTTCCTTTTTCTTTCACCCTTTCCCTATAGAGTTATATTTTCCTCTCATTGTTTTTTTAGTTTACATATTCAGTTTCACTTGTTTCCTGTACCAATTCTTCACCTTCATTATTTTCATTTTATTCAACTGCTATTTTCTCTTTATTATTTTGTTGTGTAGTAATATGTTCTTCATGTTCCTTTTCCACACTTCTTTTTATATTATGTACACATTCCTTTATCTGCTCTTGTTTTTTAACTTCTATATATTCTTCACATTCCACCCATGCACACTCAAGATTCCCACATTTTTTACACATCATATTATGTTTCTTAGCTTCATGCAATGGCTTGCTACAAATGAAACATTTTCTTTTGTCACAATTACTGATCAAGCGATCATCTTTTCCACACAAAAAACATGTTTTCAGTTGTCCCCTATACTTAACAAAACCTCTATTAACTGTTTACATTTATCACACTTGGAATATGCATGACTTTTATATTTTCAAAATCACCCCACATTCCCGACCCCAGTCCATAAACAGCTGTTGTCATAGATTTTTGTAGTGTCCATAACTTTTTTTACATAAAGTCTTTAAATAGTCCTTTAACACATCTTTCTCAACTTCAGTTTGAAATTGCACAAAAATCCTTTTTTGTCTCTCTCTTTTAAATGTTTGTACTACATATGAATTCCAAGCAATGCAGTCTTTTTAATCTCAAATTTCGTTAGAAATTTTTGCATGTACTGTCCAGTCTCAAACAAAATGTCACAATATGTCACTTTATTAATATGTATAAAAGCTCTTATCTCTTTAGGTGATGTACCCAAGGCTGCAATCATTGTGTACCAAACCTCATACCTTTCAAGTTCTTTTTCTTTTTTTACTGCTCAGCCTTACCATGAATTTCTTTTTTGCCTCTTCTCTTCCTCATTCCACTTGTCTCTCTCCTCTTTTACCATTTGCGCATATGATGTTTTTTTCTGCAATCCCTCTTACTTCTACCTCCTGTATTTTGTCCATCATTTTTGCCCCATGATGCTGCCATCTTGCTTTCAGGTTCACTCTGGCTCAACATTTCTTTTAAGTAAATATCCTGCAACCCTCCTGATCAGAGGGCTGTAATTACAAACCCCACTTGAGATCTGTTACCTCCTTTGAACAAACCCTTTTGAAATAAATATTCTGAATCTTTTGAGGTTCAACCACCTTCACTTCCTTATCTTCCTTCAGTCACCATTCTCATCCACCCTTGCTGACTTCTCTGCACTTTTGACTGTATTCTCTCCTGCTAACCTCTTACTCTTAGCCTCCAATTTCTTCACAGAATCTTCTCTCATCTCTTGTTCCTTATTATCATCACTCACTTCTTCTCTGCTATACACTGTTGCCCTATTCCTTCCTGCTTCTATAAGCTGCCTATGTGCACAAAATAGAAGCAGGAAGTGCTACCAAACATAGCATCCCTGTACACAAAAAAAGGGAAAGTTCCCCAATGCCTGTTTAAATTTCCCAAGTTAGGATAAAACCACCTCAGGTCTCTCCTGAAAACAGGCTAATAGCCTATTGGGGCTAAACTGGTCAACAAAGGATAAATAAAAATGAAGCAGTTGTCAATGCTTGGCCACTTGGTTGTGTATAAACCTCATATTTGGAATACCTCTTAATTTTATTTGTAAGGCAGTGCTGATTAGAATACTGCATTATATGCTGTAATTTGCAGATATTCATTTCTCATTCTATACTGTGAAGTTTATAGCAACAGCAATAAGAATATTATAAGTAACAATCTCAGGCAACTGACTCAGCAGTGGGGAGAGATGGTTGTGCCCATCCTGTTTGGAAGGGGGTTCATCAATGATGCTCCCTAAGGGTAGACATGATCTAAAGAGGGAAGTTGCCATCTGACGTAGTTGACGAGTGTAGGGGAGGTGTGGAAAGATGGCGGAGCCCTTAGAATACTCTTAGAATACACAACCCGCCCTTGCAGTGCCGGAGTAGTCTGGGGGTAGGAGGATGGCTGGTAGACATGGGAAAGACATGAATCACTGACCAGCCCCAGCAGTACTGGAGTAGTCTAGGGTAGAAGGATGGCTGGTAGGCATGGAATAGACATGGATCACTGGGGGCTGTGCCAGTAGGATGAAGTCAGATGGGACCAAAAAAAAAGTAGTATTTAGGGGAAAAACAATGTTGTTTGTCATTCTTTCTGCAGTACTTTTATGCAAAAAAACAGAGTACAAATTTATTAGTTATACATTTATTAATTATACTCAGTGGTTAAGGTTACAAGATTTGTTGTATGCACAGTGCATTACAACGCTATGTTGTACTATATACCATGATGTTTCCAGCTTCCACCTTATAGCTATACTGCCCCCATCTCCACACTCCTTGAAAAATGTGTGCACTTGCAGCTCTTAGACTCCCTTCTCAAAAATAACATCCTTTCTCAGACTTAATATGGTTTCAGACCTAACCCCAGTACCTCCACTGCTTATTTATTTATTTTATTTATTCTACATTTGTTTATTTTACATTTGTTGACTGGTTTAGTCCAACTGAGCTAGTAGCCCTTTTTCAGTTGAGGCCTGGGGAGAAAAGATCCACAGTGATACAATACAAGTATATAAAAGCAATAATCAGAAATATATCAATTAATATACACAAAAGTATACTGGAGGCAGTGATAACAAAATAGTACAAGTTTGACAGTAGAGTGATATTTCAGAGGAGAGGATAAACAATTTAAGTAGCTATAATAAGATAACAAGAATAAGTAGAGTTAAGATAAGGAAAGGCTGTGGGCAGTTTTAGATTAGGAGGGTAAATCATGGAGGGTGAGTGCGATGACAGGACCGGTGACTTTTCAAATATTCTTTGGTGACTGTTTTGAATTGGTAGGGTTGTTTGATCGACCTAATTGCTAATGGCAGTTTGTTCCAGGAAATAGTAGGATTGAAGCTATAAAGGTTGTAGCCAGTTTTTGTATTTAGATTGTAGATTTACAATAGGTCCTGGTCTGAGCTGCAGAGAGGCCTATTAGGAGCATATAGGGACATGAGAGAGGATAGATTAGGACAGCAGGATGGTTGATTTAGGATGGAATGAATAATCTGAAGCTGATTGAGAAGAAGCTGGTGAGGAAATTCTAGCCAGTTTAGGTATTTTAGAGAGAGACAATAATGAGACTTATAGGTTTGGTGTGCTGAGAATCTGGCCACCTTGTTTTAGGTTGAATCAAGCTAGCTAAGAGATAAGAGTTAAGATGTATTAGAACTTGAGAGCTGTACAATAGTCTAGGTAGGAGACAGGCTTGAGAGAGGGTTACTTTAGCTTTACTAGCTAGGAACTTTTTGTTCCTGTATAGGAGGCCAAGTTTTTGGTGAGTCTCCTAATACAGTTATTTACATGCAAGTCAAACTTAAGTTGGTCATCAATAGTGACACCTAGGAGTTTTGTACTAGTTTCTTCAGCCATAGGAGTGTTATTGAGAGATAGTATGGAGAAAATGAGTTTGAGATTGATAAAGTTTTTAGGAAGAAAAAGTAAGAGCTTTGTTTTTTATGGATTTTGAATAAACTGGTTGTTAGAGAGCCAGGTTTCTACTGGGTTAAAGGAAGTCTGAGTGGCACTGAGGAGGTTAGAGGGAGTATCAGCAGTAAAGGTAACTGTAGAGTCGTCCGTGTATTGTACAAGGGATGACAGAGGGCAGGATGTATAGAGACAATTAGTAAAGATATTGGAAAGCAATGGGCCAATAATGGATCCCTGGGTGACACCCATTGTAACTGGGAGAGGAGGGAGAGAGAAGAAAGTCATCTCACTGATTGACATTGGTCAGTAAGATAGCTAGAAAACCAGGTGACAGTAGAGGTAGAAAAGTTAAGGTCAGTCAGTTTGTTAAGGAGGAGAGGGTGAAACACCATATCAAAGGCTTTTGATAGGTCAAGGAATAAACAAGAAACAAGTATCTCTTGCCAATGAAATAGTATTAATAAAAGATAAGAGGGCAGTGGTGGTACTATGTTTAGGGCGAAAGCCATGTTGTGTGGGTGTGAGTAGGTTTTCCTGTAGTAAGTATTGCATGACTTGATTATGGATGCATTTTTCAAGCACTTTTGAAAGAGGAGAAAGTATAGCAATAGGTCTGAAATTAGAGATTTCTGAGGCGTTACCTCCTTTGTGTACAGGTAGAGTGTAAAATTCTTTCCAAATAGAGGGAACCTTAGATTTAGAGATGGAGCGGTTTATCAATATAGATACAGGGATAGCAAGAGAGTCAGCTGCTACCTGAAGTAAATGAGTGGATATTATCAGCAGATGTAGAACACAGTTTTAGTTTAGAGAGTAGAGATTTAATATAGTGTACAGAATGTAGAGAAAAAGTATTGGAAGCCTTTAGAATAGGGGAGGATATAGGGTAATTAGTAATGTTAGTTGTGAAGGGGATAGAGTTTACCATCTTTGTGATGAATTCAGTGAGGTAGGAGTTGAAGATGTTAACCGTCTCTTCTGGTGTCTTTGTAGGGCAGGGGTTGGGAGATGAAGGGTTCCTAGGATAGAATATTTTACTGATTGAGTTCCAAAATTTTTGTGGGTTAGATTTTTCTGCAGAAGGAAGGTTATAATAAAAATCTTTTTTGTCTTTGCTGATATGTGTTTTTGTTAGATTTCTAATTTCTTTATATTTTTGCAGGTGGATAGGGAGTTTAGATTTTACACATGATTTCCACAATGTGTCTCTAGTTTTCATCAGTGTGAAGGTGGCTAATGTGCAAAGAGTTGCAAGACAGTTTAGAATGTTTAGGAAGGTAGTGGTGAATGAGTGGACTATTTCATCTAGGAGGAGTTGTGTTAGGTGAGTCCAGTTTATTCTAGAGAGGAGAGCATCAAACGTCTTAGCACAGAAGTTAGATAGTTTGCAGCAGGTTATATATCTATGAGACTTAGAAAAAAGGGGGTGAATCTAAGAATTTTTACAGGAGACTGGTCACTTAGAGCATTAGGCAGGGTAGCTAAGTTATGATATTTGAGGGGCTCTGAAACTAATATCTGGTTGATAACAGAGCTAGGGTTGTGAGATTTGTTGATATAGGTGGGAGTGGTGATAAGTTGTGAAAAACCATGTAAGTTAATGGATGTAGTAGAGTTAGGTACATAGAGAGCCAACCAATTTATGTTCCCAAGAGGATGGTTTCATTGGGAATGTGTTAATAGAAATAGATGAGAATATTTTCCAGGATAGGAATATTATCCCCTGGAGTGATAATGATGGCGGCTATGGTGATGGTGGTGTAGTTATTAGGTTTAAAGTTAGCAGTTAGAATCTCAGCTGGTGAGAAGGATGGGATAGGTTTTTCAAGACAAGTGAAAGTGAAATGGTATAGAGTAGACAATGGCTGCTCCACCTCCTTTTTTTCTTTTGGTAGTCTAGTCGAAGTATGTTGTAGCCTGAAGGGATAATATCGCTATCAGGATGTTGTGGTTTCAGCCATGTTTCAGTAAGGGTGATAATATCAGAGGTATGGTTGGCTATACAGGCATGAAATTCACTGACTTTGTTTAACACACTTCTAATATTCATTGAGTAAGAAGATATGTATTTTTTAGTAAGATTAGTGAGACCTGTATCTGGAGAGGTTATGTTATTAACAGGGGAGGAGGTATTTGGGCGTGGGTTTGGATGGATGTCACCTGATAGTAGTAGAGTTTTAGGGAGGGCATAGGTGTTGTGACTAGATGAATGATAGAAGAAGTACTTCACTTTGCTTCCACCTTATAGATACAGTCAATAAAGCCTGTGACTCTGGTAAAGTTGTCGCCATTCTATTTCTGGAACTATCCAAGGCCTTTAATATCATCTCTCACTCTCTTCTTCTTTCTCAACTTTCCAACATCGGTCTGTCAACTCCATCACTTAACTGTTTTAAAAGCTATTTATCCAACAGGCAACAGGCTGTAAAATGTAAACAATCCATTTCACCTTATATACACATCCCTACAGTTGACCCCCCAAGGATCTATATTAGGACCTCTGCTATTTAACATTTTTATCAACAACCTTCACTCCTTCTTCCAACAAGGTTCTCTTGTGCAGTATGCAGATGACTCCACTATTATCTGCTCTGCTGAAAACCCCACACAAGTGCAACACATCACCCAAGCACCATTCACTGCCATTGAGACTTAGCTCCACAATAACCACCTGTCCTTAAACCCCAATAAGGCTAAGCGCATAATATTCACTCCAAAATAAAATATGTCAACCAACAATCCTCTAATTAACATACACTCCTTGAACAACACAAAAATAGAATTAGTCTCTCATACAAAATTGCTGGGGGACTTAATTGATAAAAACTTAAAATTTGACCTACACATTCAAAATAACATCAGTAAAACACACAAAAAAACTAGAACTTCTGTACCGACACAATCCATTCCTATCTCACCCTACTAAGAGAATCCTTGCCTTCACCTTCCTCCTACCTCTACTTCATTATGGTGCCCCATTACTAACCAGCCTTCAATCATCTCTCAAAAATAAGGTAGAAATATGTTATAATAAAACAGTCAAATTAGCAAACAATACTTGTCTCCACACACCACTGCACTCCACTAAAAATGCTTAATTGGCTTGAACTGCCCTAATACCTCACCTATCTCCAACTAACTATTGCACACAAAATACTGACTAAATAAACCATATGCCTGCCCTGCTCTAACTTCCACATTCTCCCAATATAATCCCTATAGGTCACTGAGATCAGAAAACCATCGCCTACTGCAAGTCCACAAACCTAAGCTACTAGCTGGCCAACTCCTATACTCTTGGAACATAGCTAAAACCTGAAACCATCTCCCCCAAACATCCGTATTACCCAAAATACTGCTGCCTTTAAACTAGCCCTTCATACCCACCTTCACTCTTCCTGGATCTGTAGCTGTACACAACCTCCTCCTCCCATAACCTAGTTTTTATTTTCCTCACTTTTCATCTAGTATATTCTGTATCCCACTTCTAATCTACCCTTCTGTTCCTCACTAACTTCCCCCTATCCAAACTATTTTGCACACTCTTTGTCCCCTCACCTTCAGATAAACTCCATCTTCATCTATTTCTTTTTTCCCTTCCCCTCTAACACCTATATTCTGTGCACTGTTACTTGTCATTTCTCTCAAACTTAATTCCTCACTATTATACAATTTTTTTCAATTTTGTTTTTGCAGTCTGTTCCATTATGTTATATGTAATGTCTACAATCAGGCTTATACTGCATACCTTGCATAACTATAAATGCCACTTAGAATCTGTTTTATTGTATTGTAATTGCATTGTATTAATCTTACTTGGAGTTTTTCTCCCTAGGTCTCCACTAAAAATATGCTCTGCTTGGCCTAGTGGACTATGCAGGTAAACAAAGATAAATAAATAAATAAATAATAAATAAAGTTTGTCACAATAAAGACATAGATAAATTGAATACCTATGGATCGAATTAAATGGTATATCATATTTTTTGCTAGAATGTAATTGCCATGCACAGCAAAAAGAGTACTTGCAGTTTTTTATGGAGGATTTTGGAGTTGGTCTCGTTAAGAAAGAGTAAACACACATATGAAGATGTTAAGTGTCAGTGCACCATGTTGACTTCAGGTAGACAGTGGCAGTCTTTATTACTGAACAGAAAAAGGAATTTGAAGCAGGAGAGCAGGAGAGCATAATTTTAAATCGAGTTGCTGACTACTGAGACTTCTATGCATACATCAACTGGACATAAGCTGATTTAAGTATATTTTCTGCACTTATTTAAGATTTGAGTGAGTAAATATTGTGTGCCTTGCATTCAGTAAATGTTGTGTGTGTCTCTGAATCTCTGCAGTAGTTGTTAGACTGCTGTGAAATTCCATTGTTAAGTGTTAAATAGCTTGGGGGTTTCTCGTAGCATTAAAATCTGTGTTGGTTACATTTCTAGTAATCATTTTAAATCGAGTTGCTGGCTACTGAGACTTCTCTGCATACATCAACTGGACATAAGCTGATTTAAGTATATTTTCTGCACTTATTTAAGATTTGAATGAGTAAATATTGTGTGTCTTGCATTCAGTAAATATTGTGTGTGTCTCTGAATCTCAGTCCCCCCCCTCCTTGTTTCTTGTTGTGGTGTTAATCTTGGGTGGCTTTGGAATTGCCCACCCCTGCTGTAAATCTCTTTTTGCACACTCCTCCTGGACCCATCTCATTCGCTCACTCAACTGAGTACAGTGAGATCATATTTTTGATTTCAGATACTCCTACCAGTCCCATCTCATCTGCAGTGTACAGAGAGAGCACTTGGGAAGGGCATTCCCCTATAGTATCTTAATCTGCTCTGTTTCCTCCCTCTCGCTTTACTGTATTTGTGTTTCTTCCTACTTTATTACCTTATTTTGCTTTTGCTCTTTTAACATTTTAAAGTGGAACCTGTGTGTTGAGAGATAGCCTTACAAGACTATCTGTAATTATATAGAGCTGAGTATATTTTTCTTTATTATTCTGCATTATAGAGCTAGATTGTTGCTTAGATATCTGTTGTCTTACTGTTCTGCAAATATACAGAGATCAGTATATATTTTTTTGGTTTTATAATTTGCACTCTGATTCCTCACATCTCTGTTGAAACTGGCCCCCCCCCCCTCCCTGTTCTTGGTTGTAGTTTAAATTTGGTGGCTTTTGAATGTGCCCGCCCCTCTGTAGATTTGATCTAGGACACTCCCCCAGTCCCATCTCTTTACCGCATTCTACCTAATAAACCCTTTCTGCACTTGCTTTTAGTCCTTTTTAATTTAATTACATTTTTTCAAACTGTGTGTGGACTAATATTGCTACATACTCAGCTTACACTGCATGTGAATTGTTTTTACTACTGTTTTTGCTACTTTTCTGAAAAAAAAAATGATCTGCTTTTACTGTATTTGTGTTTCTTCCTACTTTATTTTGCTTTTGCATCATCGTAAAAGTACTCAATTGTATTTATTACTGCTTGGTGTATCTCATTTTAAGCCTTTTAGTTTAAGCACTTGGGCTTCAGACCAGTTGTTTTACATTAAGAAGGTTTGTGGTCTGCACTGTGGTGGCAGAACAGGTAGCTTACATCCTTCTAAGTTGGGAACTGCTGATTGAGGGCTCAGTGTCTGTTATTCTAAAAGTGTATTAATTCTGATTTAAGCACTTGGGCTTCAGGCCAGTTATTTTACATTAGAAGGGTTCGTGGTCTGCACTCTTTTGGGAGGAGAGGCTGGACTCTGCCCGTCTGTGCTGGGAATTTCTGGTTAAAGGCTTATAGTGCCTGCATATTTTAACTGCTTCTTACTGAAATTGGTACACCTTGTTTGCTGTAGCATAGACTAGATCCAGGCCTGCTGAATCTAGCTTTGTTTGTATAACTTGAGCACTAATCCAGGCATTCTTTAAAGTATTCAGTTGTATTTATTACTGCTTGGTAGTAACTTGATTAAAGTGTAGCTATCAGTCTAAGTCTTTTGGATTAAGCACTTAGGCTTCAGACCAGTTGTTTTACATTAGGAAGGTTTGTGGCCTGCACTGTGGTGGCAGGACAGGTAGCTTACATCCTTCTAAGTTGGGAACTGCTGAATGAGGGCTCAGTGTCTGTTATTCTAAAAGTATATTAGTTCTGGTTTAAGCACTTGGGCTTCAGGCCAGTTATTTTACATTAAGAAGGTTCGTGGTCTGCACTCTTGTGGGAGGAGAGGCTGGACTCTACCCTTCTGAGCTGGGAATTTCTGGTTAAAGGCTTATAGTGCCTGCATATTTGAACTGTTTCTTACTGAAATTGGTACACCTTGTTTGCTGTAGCATAGACTAGATCCAGGCTTGCTGAATCTAGCTTTGTTTGTGTGCTTGTTGTTTGTTTGCTTGTTATTTCCCTGAAATGCTAATTCCACTTAAAACGCGGCTTTTCAGCACTTCTGCGGATCCCTAGTGATATCTGCATTGCTTACTGTACTTATTTCCTTGTTTCACTTGAAAGTTACTGTTTGTCATTTTTGCATTTAAGTTACCTGTAACACATTGCATTTAAGTTACCTGGCACTTGCCCACTAAAGCAATTATATAAGTCAGCACTAAAAAATTAAAAGCACTACACCCTCACAAACTCCCCTTGAGTACCTTGTTCCCCATTAGCCCTTTATTTTTCAATTATAAAGGAATTCCCAATACTATTCTAGCATGTCCAAAGGTCAGTTGTCAATCTCCTCTCCGGTCCAGGTGGTGAATCTGGGAATCTTGAGGCAATGTTACAACTGCCTCATGTACACAGACAACCCTCTCCTCCTCCCAACAAATTCCAACACATGTGAGAGATGCAACCATATAGCCTTACTGGAGGCTAAGCTCTCTCAACTCAGTACTGGTGTAACCAGTCATGAGGAGAAGGAAACCACACTCACTACAATTCCAGTCTCACATAGACCTACCACGACAGTAAACCAAACACATAAACACACAAAAACATACTCGGAGGCTCTAAATAAAAATCTGCCTAAGCAGCAGAGACCTCCAAAGCAGACACCCAAGCAACTGCTACCCCAAAACAAAACATGTACAACACACAGCTCACAAAGCCAGTGTGCCAAACAGTCACAGCCCTTAAGGCTAAACAACACACCTGATACACTTGTAATAGGTGACTCTATCGTCAGGCACACTGACGTCCCACTCACCAGGCTGAACAAGGAGAAGAGCATGGTGAGCTGCCTCTCGGGCGCTAGGATCCGCCACATAACACAAGCACTCAGGTCACTCCAAGGCAAGTACAAATATGACTCAGTCATTGTCCATGCTGGTGTGAATGACCTGAGACGTACCTCCCTGGACTACATGAAAAGAGACATAGAGGAGCTCTCTGAGCATGTAGCCCAGGCCGGTATGACCCTGACCTTGAGTAGCATCTTACCCTCACCAAGAATGATGCCACAATATGAAGACAAGATGATCAATTTCAACAATTGGCTTAAGTATTGGTGTCATTCAAAGGGGATCCAATGCCTGTCAGCCTGGGATGACATGCTCGACAAGCCACGATGCTTCGCTAGGGACGGCTTGCACCTGTCACCCCTGGGCTTTCGGATATTGGCAAAGGCTCTTGCTACCCCCATAGTGCCTTTTTTAGGCAAGGCTCAAAAGACAAACCCACCTCCATAGATATCACAAGGGATAAGAAACTAAGAGTAATGCTACTCAACACCAGAAGTCTAAACCTCAAGATGCATGCACTCAAAACTCTCCTTAGCATGGAGAACATTGATATCTGTGCAGTAACAGAAACCTGGTTCAAGGCTCCCGAGAGCACACCAGCACTACAAGGTTATACCTCATACCATGCTTTTCGGCCCCAAAACTTGGACTGAACCACAAAAGGAGGGGGAGTATCAATATTCGTCAAAGATACCCACACCTCCAGGTTGGTGGCACAGCACGAAGCATCAAAGACTATCCATGTGTAACTAACAGTGGGTAAAACTGCCTTCCAGTTTATAGCCTGCTACAGACCACCCTCCCAAACCCTGGAACACCACTCGGCCTTCCTGAGAACACTGGAAAATATGAAGGTCTCTCCAAACACCATTATATTGGGTGACTTCAACTACCCAAACATAGACTGGGAGCATTACTCTAGCTCCAACACCCTAGCCCAAAGGTTCCTAGAATTTATAAACTCAAATACTATGGAACAACTTGTTACCACTCCCACAAAAGGGGAAAACATACTGGACCTGATCATCACCAACATGGGGACTCTATGCTCCAGACCAGAAGTGTATCCCTCATTGGTAAGATCAGACCATAAACTAATCTCACTGGATATTCACATCCCGACTCCACCCCCTGCCCTGAAAACCACAGTGAAAAACTTCTCTAATGCAAATTTCACACTTCTCAAAACTGAGGTGGAATCCTTCAAAGCCCCCGGGCCTGTGGAAAATATGGCCCAGACCACAGAATCCATTATAAATGCATTCTATGAACACCTTCAGGAATGCATGGATCATGCAATCCCAAATAAAACCAAGTCCCAATCCTCCAAAGGCAGACGTCCTGTCTGGTGGACCCCAGCCATAAACAAACTATACAATAGAAGGAGGAAGCTACTACCTGACAGAGCAAAATCCCAAAAAGGGAAGGCATCTCTGATCAGTATTAGCAAAAAACTACGGGCACTCATAAAATCGTCTAAGGCCAGCTTTGAGAGAAAAATTGCACAGGACACTTAGGATAATCACAAGGCTTTCTTTAGTTATGTTAGGTACCTGGTTGGGAATTCCCAGATATGCTCAGAATTAGTCCAAAATGACAAAAAATACACCAAACCCACAGACATTGCCAACATCCTAGCTGACAGGTTCAGCGCAAACTTCTCCCCCCACTCCCCACCAAAAGGGCAAATATCTATCCCAGCAGAGTGCTGCCCCCCTGACATCTCAGATGCTCAGATAAGAGCTGCCCTCTCCAAAGCAAAAAACACAGCATCAATGGGACCAGACGGTGTCCCGGGCTGCGTCCTACATGAACTCCGAGAAGAGCTAAACCCAAACATAAAACTACTGTTCAATCTCAGCCCCACTACAGGATATGTACCCAAAGAGTGGCGTACTGCAACAGTGGTCCCTCTCCACAAAGGTGGTGCCTCAACGGATCCTGGAAACTATCGCCCCATAAGCCAGACTAGCTTGGTCTGCAAAGCTATGGAAAGGATCATCATGGATCTCATAAATAAAGATATTGGGGACCTACAGACACTGGATCTACCCAGTTTGGCTTTGTTAAGGGCAGATCCTGCCTCTTAAACCTGGTTGATTTCTTTGAAACAGTCACTAAGGCCATTGACAAGGGGAAGGTGGTTCACACAGCCTACCTGGACCTCGCAAAAGCCTTCGATACAATACCCCACTCGGGCATTATAGATAAGCTCACCAGCTTAAATATAAATCCCTATGTCACTAGATGGGCTGCAAACTGGCTCAAGGACAGAACCCACATGGTTAGAATTGCTGGAGCCATGTCAGACTCCAAACCAGTTACAAGTGGCATCCCATAAGGCTCAGTCCTGGGACCTCTCTTGTTCGGTATATATTTCTCGGAGGTACAGGCCAACACGGAAGGACTGTGGCTGACCAAGTTTGCAGATGACTGCAAACTGGGCACCATAATTGACACTCCAGCTGACACAAGCATCCTCCAAAAGGGCCTCATAGAAACATACAACTGGTGCCAGAGCCATGGCCTCAAGCTAAATGCCAAAAAGTGTATAGTCATCCCCTTTGGCAAAAACAAAGTGCCCACAAATTACCACATAGGTGGTAATCCATTAAGTACAGAAGAAGTAATTAGGGACCTGGGGACCCAAGTTGATAGCAATCTCTCATTTGACAAGCACGTGGCCAAAGTGGTTAGAAAAACATTTTATATAGCCCACCTAATCATGAAGGGATTCACATCTAGATCAGGGGAGGTCATCGTGCCTCTTTACTCATCCCTCATCAGGCCCATAATTGAGTACAATGCCCCTTTTGGGATGTACCTTACCAGACACCTGCAGCAACTGGAAAGACCCCAAAAGTACCTCACCAAGAGGATCAGACGGTTCAAACAGATGCCATATGTTGCCCGGTTAAAGAAACTCCAGCTCTACTCAGTGGTATACCGCCTGCTCAGAGGTGATCTGTGCCTGACGTATAAAGCCATGTCCAACCCGGAATTAATGGACATGCTGCACCTCAGAAAATCCAAATCCCATCGAGCTACGCACTCAAGAGACTTGAACCTCAGCACTGAAATAAATAGGACATGCTGGAGGGACAGATTCATAACCCAGAGGCTCCCTTCACTCTGGAATAAAATTCCAGTCCAGGTTAGGCAGAGTCCCTCATTGACTCTCTTCAAGAGGAATCTTGATGAATGGATGGGAGATCGTAGGTTTACCCCGGGTATCACTTCTGTGTCACTGTTAGACAGAGGCACAATATACTAACCTCGAAAAAGGGCATAGCAAAATTATTTTAAAATGGGTGGCGAAAGCCAAACACACTCTGGCTAGGCTTATAAATGCCCTAGGGCAGATAGCCTAGTATGAACCTATGAACCTATGAACCTATGAGAATGTTCTCTGATGATGGTGGAATGTATGTGATGCAGAGAGAGAGAAGTGAAACCAGTCAGCCTCAGAGAGGCCCCTGTCATTCAACTCTACACTGCCATCTAGAGGCAGAAAATACTGTCATTGAAAGTCACACCTCAGTAGGTACTATTAGTAGCATAGAAAATAGGTAAAGCAAAGCTGGACACTATTATAAACAGAAATAATAGGAAAAGGAAAACAAAACATTATAACTGAGGCACAAAAAGAAATGTAAATCAAAAGAATATAGCAATCATAAGAGACTCAGCTGAGCATACCTCTCAACCTCTTAGCACAAGAAATTTAGACAAAGCCAAAAATAAACGGAGGGGGGTGCAAAAATAGTGATAGTTTTTAAGTAGTGATCTTATAAACTTAGAAAGTTGTTAGAATATAAGGTGGTATGTTAGCATGTATTTTCTGAAGGATATGAAGTCTGAATTTCACATGTCTATTAGGTTCATAGGTTCATAGGTTCATACTAGGCTATCTGCCCTAGGGCATTTATAAGCCCAGCCAGAGTGTGTGTGGCTTTCACCACCCCTTAGGATGAGAATACTATATCCATTAGTTTGCTGTGCCTCTGTCCAGCAGTGACACAGAGATGATTCCCGGGGTAAACCTACGATCTCCCATCCACTCGTCAAGATTTCTCTTGAACAGAGTCAGTGAGGGGCTCTGCCTCACATGGACTGGGATTCTGTTCCATAGTGTAGGGAGTCTCTGGGTGATGAATCTGTCCCTCCAGCACGTCCTATTTATATCCGTGTTGAGGTTTAAGTCTCTTGCTCTCATGGCTCTGGTGGATTTGGATTTTTTGAGGTGCAGCATGTCCATTAATTCTGGGTTGGACATGGCCTTGTATGTCAGGCACAGATCACCTCTGAGCAGACGGTATGCGACTGAATAGAGCTGGAGTTTCTTCAGTCGGGCATCATATGACATATGTTTGAGCCCCTTTATCCTTTTGGTGAGGAACTTTTGGGGTCTTTCCAACTGCTGCAGGTGTCGGGTAAGGTACATTCCGAATGGGGCGTTGTACTCAATCATTGGTCTGATAAGTGAAGAGTACAGGGGTACAATGACCTCTCCTGATCTGGATGTGAATCCCTTCATGATCAGGTGGGCAATGTAGAAGGTCTTCCTAACCACTTTGGCAATGTGAGTGTCCCCAGGTCCCTGATAACTTCTTCCGTGTTTAATGGATTACCACCTATGTGGTAATTAGGGGTTACCTTGTTTTTCCCAAAGGGTATGACTGTACATTTTTTGGCATTTAGCTTAAGGCCATGGCTCTGGCACCAGTTATCCATTTCTATGAGACCTCTCTGGAGGATGTCTGTGTCTGATGGAGTGTCAGTTATGGTGCCCAGTTTGCAGTCATCTGCAAATGTTGTCATCCACAATCCCCCTATGTTTGCCTGCACTTTTACAATCTTTAATGATTTGACAGAAAAATCACAAATTCTATGAGGATCAGACCAAAAATACAAAGGAAAACTCAGGATATTCTGAAAAAATATAGACAGTTGATAGTTATGCAGCTGAGTGACATAAAGAAGGTAATTAGTGAGAAGATGCCTCAGGTAAACCAGAAATATCAGACAATATGATCAAGTGCATACAGTATAGGTTGCATTTGTTAAAAGGGAGAAAAAAAGTTGGTAATAAGAACAGTAAGAAATGAATAAAATGTAAATCAGAAAAACTGACACATTTAGTGCAGAGGATGAGCAATTACTGCAGATAAATTATGGGGAAATAACTGAACAACCACTTGTGATTGGAAACATGAAGAAAAAGGGTAGAATAATAGGATTAGGTGATAGAGAAACAGGACAACTGGCTCACGGACAGAACCCACATGATAAGAGTTGCAGGAGCTAGGTCTGACTCTATACTGGTTGCAAGTGGCATTCCCCAGGGCTCAGTCCTAGGACCCCTCCTGTTTGGCATATACTTCTCAGAGGTACAGGCAAGCACAGGAGGACTATGGCTGACCAAGTTCGCAGACGACTGCAAACTAGTGACTATAATTCACCCTCCGGCTGACACAGATATCCTCCAAAAGGGTCTCACTGAGACAGATACCCAGTGTCAAAACCATGGCCTCAAGCTAAATGCCAAAAAGTGCATAGTCATCCCCTTTGAAGAAAACTACCACATAGGTGGTAGCCCCCTAAATACGGAAGACGTAATAAGGGATCTGGGGATCCAAGTAGATAGTAACCTCTCCTTTGATAATCACATTGCCAAAGTGGTTAGAAAATCCTTCTATGTGGCCCATCTAATCACAAAAGGGTTTGCATCCAGATCGAAAGAGGTCATTGGGCCCCTCTACGCATCACACATCAGACCCATCATAGAGTACAATGCCCCATTTGGGTTGTACCTTACAAGACACCTGCAACAACTGGAAAGACCACAGAATTACCTCACCAAGCAGATCACTGGCCTCAAGCAGATGCCCTATGTAGCTCGACTGAAGAAAATCCAGCTGTACTCGGTTGCATACCACCTACTCAGAGGTGATCTCTGCCTGACATACAAGGCCATGTCCAACTCAGAATTGATGGACATGCTCCACCTAAAGAAAACCATATCCCCTCGAGCCACACGCTCCAGGGATCTAAACCTCACCACAACAATAAATAGGATGTGCTGGAGGGATAGATTCCTGTCCCAGAGACTTCCCATGGTCTGGAACAAGATTCCAATCTACATTAGGCAGAGCTCCTTGCTAACCCTCTTCAAGAGAAACCTTATAGAGTGGATGGGAAACAAAAAGTTTACCCCAGGGATCACTTCAATGGCTCTTCTGGACAGAGGCACAGGGAACTAATTTAAGGGAGCGGCGAAAGCCAACACATTCCGGCTAGGCTTATAAATGCCTTCGGGCAGATAGCCTAGTACCTACCTATGAATCTATGAACCTATGACAACAAACAGTACAAGACAAGTATGTGACCATTAGGATTCAGGTAAGATAAAGGCAGGAAAGGCATACATAAAACAGAGAAAGAACTGATGTCTGTTTGCCAAACCTCTCAAAGAAATCATTATCATCATGAACAGGATTAGCCTAGAGCAAAATGTGGATGAATTTAATGGAATCAGTGGAAAGGAGTTTCTAATTATATAATTATAGGGATATGATCAGGATATTTATATATGTGTGTATGTGTGTGTGTGTGTGTGTGTGTGGGTGTGTGTGTGTGCTCGCTTTTGCAGATCTACTAACTTACGTTGACAAACACCAACTGTCGACAGTCAAAACTTCGACCACAAAAGGTTGATAAATGGAACATGAACATGCTACCATGCATTCGCTGAGAAATAACCTCAACAAATGCAATTTTCAATAATAAAAGAAAAGCCAAATAATATTTTTATATACTAACTTTGAAAATGCACAATCCCCAGAGAAAGGTAATATTCCCCCTTGCTGGGATTGTTAATCACACACACCTGTCAACCATCTCTGGTCAATTAAACGGATGTTGACCAATGAGTGTTTCAACTAACCACTGGAGACCCTTTTTGTATATATATGTGTGTGTATTGGAAATAATACACATAGAAGGTTTACATGTTGACTAGTGAACAAAATAGAATATATATACTAAATGTCACAAAAAACCTAATGTAAATAATGTGACGTATGGCAACATTTTCCTGTATGTGTACACAAGCAGTTTAGTTTACGCTGATCTCATATTATTATCACACACACACACACACACACACACACACACACACACACACACACACACACACACACACACACACACACACACACACACACACACACACACTTGTTAATTACTGTATACTACTGTTAAGATAGGAATCAGGACTTCTTTCTCTGAAATCCTACACATAAGTTATTCCCAATATTTTTTGTGGAATAGACTGGGTGAGTAAGTTGCAAAGACAACATCATTGAAGGGTTGGGATATTATCTCATAGCCATTTTCATCTCAGAAAAGACATCGCCTATAAAAGGACTGTCCTTGTAGATAGCAGGAAAGATGATAATGGCAAGAGACATTCGGATGGACTTTAATGAATGTAGTCAGAATGTTTAGGGGGTTCAGCTGAATGGCAGTCTGAGTCATTGAACAAAACATGTCTTATTCTAACAACAGGTATGTATAGTTTAAGTAATATGATACTTTTGTTGCAAGATGATTTAAACAATGTAGATATTGCCACTGTTAGTGAAACCTGGCTTAGAGAGACAGACTTGGCTCTGTCTTTACAAGCTATTGCTCATTTCATTGTCATATGAAAGCCACCCATTGGGAATGGTGTGGAAATTGTTTTTAGTAAAAAAATAAATAAAAAATGAGTCTGAGAAATTCATATCTTTGACAACACAGTTAATCCAACAGACTGTATATGTGCTGTTCTAAACTAGTCAAAGCCTATGACTAATGACAGAAATCTAGATCATGCATAAATGAAGGCATTATGCTTTTACAGAATTTATAGAATTTATTTACACTGTGAGTGTGCATAAAATATAATTGTTGAAGATTTTAACCTGCCAGGTTTAAGGTAGTGGGAGAATTGCATGATTAAGTACAAATTGTGACAGATTGTAACCAAATCCACAAAATTAAACAAATATACTGTTCATCATGTGCATTCCAAAACATGTAACACTGAATAATTATCAAATTGATCTCTTCTTTTATGGCAGTGATTACTCCATTGTTAAACTATCAGATTATGTTCTAATAACATATTCTTTGTTAAATAACCAAAAATACAGTAGAGGTCTTTAGTTGATTACAAACAGGCTAAGTTACACTTAAGGTAAAGGAACATGGCAAATGGGATGTGACTTTATTAAAAACATGATATACAGGTTCAACAGGAAGTACTTTTATATGATAAGAGGCATACAGATTCTTCAGACAAATAAGGTCACCATAATATGCAGGCTCTAAAGAAGTACATATATGTTATAGGAGGAATACAAATTCCAAAAGCAATATAATACATCAAACCAGATATCTGATAAAAATCAGAAACAGATTACTGAAGAAAAAAGAGTTGGTAGAAATAAAACATTAAAAGCAAGGATCGACATTTACATAAGAAAACTAAGGCAAATGTCAAACACAAATAAAAAGTAGTATGAAGTAAAACTTTATTAAGAATGCTAAAAACATTATGAAGGCCTTCTTTAGGTACTTAAGAAAGGGAAGAGAGAAACAGGGTCAGTGACTTACCACTTTAAGCATGGTGACTACATTTATAAGGAGAGAAAGGAGATAGCTGCATTGTTTACAACTTTTTTTGCCAAAACATATAACCATAGCTCCTCAGTATTATAATATATGTTCAACATTAGCTAACTGTTGCAGTAGCCTAACTGTTTGGGTTATATCCTGACTAGGATATGACCACCAGTCAACTTTCAAAGTTTCAGGGCATCTTCCACATGCTTTAACTGCCAGTAGCTTGAGCAAAACCACATAAAAAGGCAGTTTGTGCATCAAAAGCTTAAGAGTTTTCTTGTCAACAAAGATGGCTCCCTCTTCAAGCTTCATGGAAATTTCTGCCAGAGACCCCTCAAAGCGGGGCAGATAAATATCATTCTGGGGGAAATCTTTGATTTTCTGAGGAAAATTTTTTCTTTTTATGTCAAAGAAATGTATTTTTTTGCTATGAAAAGTGTTTTTATTGGTTGTAATTTTTGATGGGGTTTTTCAGTACATGCTTGTGTGATAAAACAGTAAAAAAGCTTTTTTCTAGTTAATTTCTACATTTTCTTGTACTATTAAAATGTTAAGGGTAGGTTATTGTGCTTTTGGGGACTGTCATTTATTCAACAACTTTATTTTTCTGTGTATAAGTAAATAGGGGAAGGAGATGGGAAAATTGTTAAGGTCTTTACCTTAGAGATGAAAGGTACGGAGTTTAATTCTAACCTCTGGTTATTGGCTAGGCTTATAATAGTCTCTAGACTAGTAGTCTAATATTTAAATGACAAAAGTTGGCATAATGGTTAAACTATTTATCTTGGAGACACAAGGAGCAGGGTATGATTCTCACCTTTGAGAAGCATGACTGGGCTTAACAAGGTCTCCTGGGGGGGCATTAGCCTAGTAATTACCTATGGACTATAGAACCGACTACCACAGGCTCTTATACCATCGTTCAGGCTTCTTTTTTGGATGTGTCATAGGTTCATAGGTTCATAGGTAGGTACTAGGCTATCTGCCCGAGGGCATTTATAAGCCAAGCCAGAGTGTGTCGGCTTTCGCTACCCCATTAACTGATCCTCTGTCAAGCAGAGCCAATGAAGTGAACCCAGGGGTGTATTTTCTGTTACCCATCCACTTGTCAAGGTTTCTCTTGAAGAGTGTTAGTGAGGGGCTCTGCCTGTTGTTATTTGGAATTTTGTTCCAAAGCATGGGGAGTCTGTGACAGGAATCTATCCCTCCAGCATGTTCTATTTATTGTTGTGACAAGGTTTAGCTCACTAGAGCGCATGGCTCGCAGTGACTTGGATTTCTTTAGGTGGAGCATGTCCATCAATTCTGAGTTGGACATGGCTTTATAAGTCAGGCAGAAATCACCTCTGAGTAAGCGATATGCCACTGAGTACAGACAAAGTTTTTTCAGTCGGGCTGCCTAGGACATATGTTTAAGGCCAGTAATCTTCTTGATGGGGTATGTGGTCTTTCCAGCTGTTGGAAGTGTCTTGTGAGGTACATCCCAAATGGGGCATTGTACTCTATGATGGGTCTAATGAGTGATGAGTAGAGGGGCACTATAACCTCTTTATTTCTAGATGCAAACCCTTTAGTAATTAGATGGGTCACATAGAAGGATTTCCTAACTACTTTGGTAATATGATTGTCAAAGGAGAGATTACTATCTACCTGGGTCCCCAGATCTCTTATTATCTCTTCTGTATTAAGGGGGCTGCCAACTATGTGGCAATTCGTGGGTGTTTTGTTTTTCCCAAATGGGATGACTATGCATTTTTTGGCATTTAGCTTGAGGCCATGACTTTGACACCAGGTGTCCGTCTCAGTAAGGCCCTTTTGGAGGATGCCCGTGTCAGCCGGAGAGTCAATTATGGCTCCCAGTTTGCAGTCATCAGCGAACTTGGTTAGCCATAGTCCTCCTGTGTTTGTCTGAACTTCTGAGAAGTATATGCTGAACAGTAGAGGTCCCAGGACCGAGCCTTGCAGGACACCACTTGTGACTGCTTTAGAGTCGGACCTGAAGCCCGCTATTCGTACCGTGTGAGTTCTGTCTGTAAGCCAGTTGGCAACCCATCTCATGTTGTAGGGGTTTATGTTCAGGCTGATGAGTTTTTCTGTAATACCCGAGTGGGGAATGGTGTTGAAAACCTTGGCGAGGTCAAGGTAGGCTGTGTGAACCACCTTTCCCTCATCTATGGCCTTGGTGACTGTCTTGAAGAAGTCAACCAGGTTTAGTAGGCATGATCTGCCCTTAAAAAAGAATGAACTGAGTTGCGTCAAGTGTTTGGAGGTTCCCAATGCCTTTGTTAATGAGTTCCATGATGATGCGCTCCTTAGCCTTGCAGGCCAGGCTAGTCAGGCTTATGGGGCGATAGTTACCAGGGTCAGTTGTGGCCCCTCCTTTGTGGAGAGGAATAACCATTGCTGTGCACCATTCTATGGGCACATAGCCTGTGGAGAGGCTCAGGTTGAACAGCATGTTTAGGTGGGGGGGTTAGTTTGTTCTGTAGTTTGTGCAAGACGCAGCCTGGGACACCATCTGCTCCCATTGACGCTGTGTTTTGGGCTTTTGAAAGGCTGTTTTCACTTTGCGTCTGTGATTTTTGGGATGCTACACTTTTTCGGTATTGTTGTGGGCCCTTTTGGAGGTGAGAGGGGGGTGAAGTTTGCACTGAATCTATCTGCCAGGATGTTGGCAATATCAGTAGGTTCAGTATATTTTGTGCTATTTTGCACTAGTTCAGTGCAAATCTGTGAGTTGCCACTTAGATTCTTAACATAGCTAAAGAACGTTTTGTGGTTATCTTTTGAATCCTTGGCTATTTTTCTTTCGAAGTTAGCCTTGGATGATTTCATGAGGGACCTTAGTTTCTTACTGATACTGATCAGGGATGTCTTTCCTTCTTGAGATTTGCTTTTTTTCTGAACTAGTTTCCTCCTTCTATTGTGTAGCCTGTTTATTGCAGGGGTCCACCAAACTGGTTTCCTTCTCTTAGACGAGTGAGTCTTGGTTTTGCTAGGGATGGCACAATCCATGCATCCTTGTAGGTGCTCATAGAGTGCTTTTGTAAAGGTTTCTGCATCTTGGGCAGCATTATCCTTTAGTGTGAGGGCTGTGAAACTTACCACCTCTGTCTTAAGTAAGGTGAAGTTTGCTTTAGAAAAGTTGTTTTACTGTGGTTTCCTTAGTTGGGGGTAGTGGTGGGGCGTGGACATCAAGAGTGATTAGTTTATGGTCTGATCTAACCAGTGACGAGTTGACCTCCAGTGTGGAACACCTGTCGCCCATGTTGGTGATGACCAGGTCGAATATGTTTTCACCTCTGGTAGGGGAGTTTACCAGCTGATCCATGGAGCAGTTACCAGTCTACTTGGTTCTTCCTTCCCTAGTCTGCAAGAAGAAAAGAGCTGGGAGTCTTTGGGTTCTTTGGGTGTCAGGCTGGCTCCTTTACTGATTCAAGTGCTGATGAGTGACTCTTAGATACGTCTTCTGTAGCTACAGGGTTGTCCTCATTGGGCAAGGAAGAACCACACTTGTTCTTGGGGGAAGAAGCAAGTGAAGGTCTGCTGCACAGCTGGGCTAGGATGGTTGAGACACGGGACAGTGCACCTGATATGTGCCACTCTTTTTCCAGGGAGTATCCAAGGAAGAGAAAGCAAGCAAAAATGTTTATCTTCTCTCTGTCTCTACAGGGCAGACGGTGAGATTTGCTAAAGGATTAACTTGCACTTTTAATGTGTCAAATTCTGTTTCTTCACTTACCTCTAATAGAAAACAAAGAGTTCCCTCTCATTTTCATACTGATTCTCAGTCAGAAGAACAGGGAATGGGGGGCTTGGGTGTTGTTTCTTCAGTGGTTTCTCCTCAAGCTAAACATTCTAATTCTGAGAAGTGCTACTTTAGATTTCCCTCCAGAAGAACTATCTTCTTCTGGGACCTTAGCTAAAACGGAAGAGATGTTTCAGTGGAAATAGAATGAGATCAGCAAAAGTAAATGGATATTCCACAGCCTGCAGTTGTCCCTCCTGGTTTATTAGCTTTAGAGGATGTTTTCTTAACAACTTTGCAATTTGCCTGACAGTCACCCTCCTGCCCTCAAAAGTTGGATAGGTTATACAAAGTACCTCTTACTCATAAATATCTATTTTTTAATTCGAAAGCAGTCCTTGCAGTTATTTTCTTATCAAAATCTTCTGCTGCTAAACAGATTGTTAATGCTAATTCCACTTCCTCTGACAAGGATAGGAAAGTTTTTGACAGATTTGAAAATAAAGTTTATTCTTCTGATACATTAACTTTCAGAATTTTAAACTGCCAGGGTAATATCTCAATTTTTTTATTGGATTCTTTTGAGAATTTGAGTAAGTCAGCTGTTAACACCTTCTTCTGAGGTAATGAATTCATTAAATCTCTTAATTGTTCTGCTTTTCATGTAGACAAACACTCATTAAAGTATTCTTATATTTCTATTTATACTGTTTCCAAAGTTGCTGCTATAGGGACAGTTATGAGAAGATTTGCTTGGTTATGTTATTAAAACTTTCCAGAAGTTGTTCAAACTGACATTTAAAATTCTTCCCTTAACAAGAATGTTCTGTTTGTCCCTTCTACTACTGAGGTACTTAAGAAATTTGATGAAAGGAGGAACTGATTCAGGAGGTGACTCAAATTTTCCAACCCTTATTTTCTAATTTTAATAAAAAAACTTCTGTTTTACACAACACCCTTTTGCACAAAATGATTTAAGCAGCAAGGTGCCAACAAACAAGGTTTTAAAAAGCAATAGCAAGAAGGATTTAAAAAGAAAGGGAAAGCCTCCCAGAACCAAGGGCAGTCCAAAAAGTCAGAATGACTACTTGCCTGTCCAGGCTCCCTCCCACCCCTGACAACCTGCCACTCAGTGTAGGTCTTTACCTTCCCCAGTGGCATTGGTGTATTTTAGACAATGGGTTCTGACAGTCATCCACCAACAGTACAAATGGCAATGAGGGTCCCTTCCTCCTTCTCAGGGGATTCTTCCCTATCCTCATTGTCTAACCCAAACACTCCTACTGTCAACAAATGCCATCTCAGGGGGTCATACAGCTAACACCCACATATCACAATGGCAAAGGATTTTATTCAGGCATCTTTATGGTGTCAAAGAGGTAGGGCACTTGGAGACCAGTCCTACACCTCTCCTTTTTTAATCTATATAATATAGATTCATAGATGATTACTAGGCTAACAGCTCAAGACCCCTTACAAGCCTAAACAATATTACTCAGATTTCACTTGATTTTGATCTCTAAGGGCAAGAGGACTTGCCTATGCCTTTGAGTATTTTATGATCTGCCCCTGTCCATATCAAGAGATGAAATTTCAAAATATTATCCCTTTAAACCCAGTTACCTCTCATTCCTTTATTAATTTTCATGGTAACATTAAACTTAAATGATGCTTACCATCACATTTTGATTTATAAATATTTCAGACTTTTTTTTAAAGATATTCATTGTTTGGCTTAAATTATCAGTTCTCTGTCTTACCCTTTGGTATATATACTGCACCAAGGGTATTTACAAAGCGCATGGCTCCAGTCCAGTAGCTGCTTAATGCAGACTTCAAGCCATTCACACCTTTTCATATTTCGTTGATTGACTTACATTTGTAGACTATTTTTCCAGCTATTAAGAATAATTTGTGTCAAGAAACTGTTCCTCACTCATTACTTCACACAGAATAGCTTTTCTGGGGTGTCCTCTAGATATACGAGCTTTTCTTCTACTGGACAAAGTAGAACTATCCAAAGAAACCTTCCTGAGTTTTTCCAGTTTCTGGTATCTGCCAAGGAATTCTCATGAGTCTGGATTTAATGGCCTCTATGATTCTTATTATTCATTTGGCCAGACTTACAAAAATTCAGTGGTACTTCAGTTCAGTCTAGTCACAGTATCAACACCATTAAACTTTTCAGATACCTGTGCTGAGGTTTTGAGAAGGGGGTACTGTAGTGGGTGAACCACTTTTCTCTCAAGCCAGGTTTCCTTTTTCTACCCTATCCTTTCTACCTCCTCTTCAGCTGCTTCAGATTTTACTTGATGGGCTACATCCAAAGGGGTGAAAGTGCAAAGTCTGTGGAACAAGAAGGACAGAGAAAAGCATATACCTGCTGTCAGTAGTAAATACATTTAAAGCCTTAAATCATATCTGGTCCCCAGGACTAATTCAAGTTATCACAGTATATAAACAAACAAGGAGGTACCAGAGCTTACCCTCTTTCCAGACTTGTTAGGATGGCCTCAAAGGTGGTAACTAGCTCAGTTTGTCTCTTCAGGCTAAATACATTCTATCAGGGCAAAATATTGTAGCAGATAAGGTGAGCAGAGCAAGGGTCAGCCCTGGGGTCTTCCAGCAATTGACCCAGCTGTGGGCAACACTTGAAATAGATCTGTTTGACTTCTTTCAAAACAGATGGTTAAAGAAATTCTGCTCCAGGATTCCTTGCAAACAGGCCTGGAAGACAGATGCCTTCTCATTTCCATAGGTGGGAATGCTCCTGCATACTTTTCCACCCTTTCCACTGACTCCAAGGTTTTTTTCTAAAGATCCAGAAGGTCTCTACAAAGAGATGCATAACTTTCAGTCAAAGCTGTACTTTCACCAACATGTGAGGAAATGAGTGGAGTCATTTCCCCACTGTAGTGCAACCTCAGAGTTGGTATATAGAATTAGCAGGGGGTGTAGGGGGTG
Source organism: Protopterus annectens (assembly GCF_019279795.1). Lineage (NCBI taxonomy): Eukaryota > Metazoa > Chordata > Ceratodontiformes > Protopteridae > Protopterus > Protopterus annectens. The sequence continues at coordinate 1,829,771,786 of NC_056728.1, read as the reverse complement.
CATGGGGCTTGTACTCTGCAAAAATACTGGTTTAGTCCTTATTTTCTATTTATTGTCTATAAATGATTTACATGTTGAAGTGCAAACATATCAATAAATTATTAAGCTCTCCTCCAAAGATAGCAGTGGTGACTCTTTTTGCCCCAGGCAACAGCTGTTTTCTCTTCTTTTGAAATTGTCCAAAGGCAATTGCTACAATCTTCCTCACAAACTGGATTTACCCACACAGTACAAAGGCTGTTTGTTATATACCAACCTGAAAAAGAGTTAAATGAAAAAGACTTCAATTGATTGCATAGATTATAGATTTTAGGCACCTTTTTTCTATCGATATGCAACAGGTACAGGCGTGGACTAAAAACCTGTTACTACATAATCACTTATATGTAAAAGGAAGTGATTTTCTAGTTGATGCCATGATAAGAACCAGAACCCATTTAAGAGCTAGATGCCTCTGGTTATAGATTACTTGAGTGAGTTGTTATCCTGTAGCCTTTCTTGTTCATCTATCAAGATTCATCTTTCAGCCATGTCTGTTTGTCTTCCTTAGGCCAACCCCCTTCTGCATTTTTCAGTTACATTCTCATAGAAAACAGGTGGCTCCTCATTGAGAATTTTAATTTTGTTCTTGAAAAGGTTATTCTTCTTCAATTTGAAGCATGCTGATTCGAGGTTCTTGACTTGAAAAGCTGTGCTGCCCATTAAATACAGTATCTGATGAGTTTTAAGTTCTCAGTTTCTACAAGGACAGGGTTTCATGAGAATAAATCCTTCTTGTATGGCTAAAGTAGTGTCAGAGTTTACCTTGAGACAATCTATTAATTTTTTGGTATTCTTTCCAGAGCCATAAAACAAGGGAGAACACATTCTACAGACTCTGAATGTCCACAAGCAGCTCAGATACTACTTGGGCAGAATAAAATCCTTCAGGAAAGCTGAATCAATGTTTGGCTCCTATGAAGGTAAGAAAAAAAGGGCAACCTGTGTCAAAGCAGTGCATTTCTAGATTTTTGTCTCATTGCTAGTCTCGCCATAACAAGCCAGTTCCAGGCAGGGTTGGGGCCCACTCTACCAAGGCTTTGACTTTTTATGTCTTTTGGAAAGGGGCAGACACTAGGAGTATTCTTGAGGCAGCAACTATGTATATTCTCTGCACATACTTTAAATAGCATTACAAATTGGATTTATATTCCATATCTAGAACAAGTCTAGCTGGGACCATTCCTCACAGGGATCCTGGATTCCTGCATTTCCTCCTCCTCTCTCTATGTTCCTTAGCTATAGTAATCTACCCAAAAAGCCTAGGCTATTACAAGAGTGATCTAATTTTGAACATCGTACAGTTGTGTAAGTAAGCCCGCCGTTAACAGTTGATCTTTCTGTTGTGGTAGTTATCTCGTCGTTCCGTCTCCATTGTTTTGTCTTGGCTGTATTGCCAGTGTGTCTCTGTATATACCCTTGTGTAAATAGTTACACATCTTTTACTACTGCATTTTCCTTTCCTAGCATTTTTCCCTTCAGGACTGTAGTCTTTCTTCCTGTGGCAAGAAAGTTTTGTTCTTCCTTTGCTTGAGCCTCTGGCAGTTAGGACACATGGAAGGTGCATTACAGCTTTGAAAGCTGGCCAGTGGTCATATTCTAAGAAGGCTACAACCCAAATAGCTTTGGCTACTGCATCAGTGGTCAGTTAGAACATCTACTGTTAAAGTAAGTTTACTTACACAGCTTTACTTGTATAAGAGCTGTAATCATAAAAATATGACATTTACGGAGCATATGATTACAGTGCATAGTCAGAGGTACAACAGGCAGTGCACTCACATCTGGTGTATAAGGCTGTGGGTTCTTTTCCCACACCAGAGGGGTGGATTACTAACACACCAGTGTAGCACAAGGGGATGCTGTACTCCTGAGTGTGCCATCCCTCAGGTAAGATGCTAAACACAGGTCTCATTTGTTTGAGTTTGTCACAGCTCAGTTTGATGTAAAATATGCAGGAAACATTTTGAAGTAAGAATATTGACAGGGAAAGGAGAAATGCAATGGAAGGTCTGCCGTACATTTAGTGTAATAGTTTTATTATTTATTTATTTATTTATATTTGTTGACCGGGAGTGTCCGACTGGACATAGGTCCATTTTCAGCGGAGGCCCGGGGAGAAAAGCTCCACAGTTAAAATAAACAGACAGTAGTTACATTGGATTACATAGCGATTAACAATTTACATAGCAATTACTTACAACATATTTACAGATGAAGAACATAGTACATCAGTAGACAACTAGAATCTTTATCTGTGAAGTACATAACAGACATTAACAAATGTTAAAAGAAGAAGTTCCTGCTGTATAATAAGTACTGGCTTATGAGTATCTGACCTTGCTGTAATCAAGGTAGTTAGTGGAGTGGAAACAAAGGTAGTGTTTGGATGAGGTGGGTGATATTAGAGTGGGAGTTGCAAGGGCATAGCCAGCATGTTTTTAGGTTCACTTTTAGTAAAGTTTTGAAGTGGGTGCATGATGGTACGGAGGTAATTGTGGGTGGGAGGGAGTTCCATAATTTGGCTATGGTGCAAGAGAATAGTGCTTCACCAGCAGAGTTATTGGCTTTAGTGATCTTCAAGTAATTTTTGTTGCTGGATCTTAGTGGTCTGGTGGTGCGATAGCAGGTCTCTAGCTTGTTTAGATCGCATTGCCTTAGGTTGGTATATATTGGAGAGGCATAAAGTAGGGTGGAGATAAGGTGGGAATTTGCTATTGAAAGCATTGCTGCTTTGGTGAGAAGTTGCTTATTTCTGTATAGCACTCCTAGTTTTTTGTGGACTTTTTTATAGTCATGGATATGTGAATGTCAAATTTTAGTTTATTGTCTATTTTCACTCCTGGCAATTTGGTGTGTTCAGTTGGGTATATAGTGGTGTTGTCTTTTGCTGTGATGTTAAAGTGAGAGTTGTTTTGAGCATGTTTGGTGGGTTGGAAGATGAGTAGTTTAGTTTTGTTTGGGTTGAGTATTAATTGGGCATCGGATAACCAAGTTTCAACAGAGGAAAAGGCTTCTTGTGTGACTTTTTTCAGTTTGGGTAGGGACTGGGCTGAGCAGATGATGGTTGAGTCATCTGCGTATTGTATGAGTGTGCAATGTTTGGTGGCAGAGGCTAGATTATTGGTGAAAACTGAGAAGAGTAGGGGTCCAAGGATGGATCCTTGGGGAACTCCTATGGAGACAGGTAGTTGGGGAGATATGTCATTCTGCCATACAACGGATTGTTGGCGGTCAGACAGGTAACTCTGAAACCAGTTGGTGACTGATTGTGAGAAGGATAGGTTATTGAGGACAGAGATAAGTTGTTTGTGTGGGACCATGTCAAATGCTTTAGATAGGTCTAGGAAAGTAACAGAGGAGAGATAGCCATTGTTTTTATGCTGAAGGATAGTGTTAGTAAAGGAGAGTAAGGCAGTGGTGGTGCTATGGTTTGGTCAGAAACCATGCTAAGTATTGGAGAGGAGGTTGTTAGTAAGGAGGTAGTCTGAGACCTGAGAGTGTATGCATCTCTCTAGTATTTTGGAGAGTGGAGAGAGAATAGCTATGGGGCAGTAATTGGTTAGTTCTGTGGAAGGTCCGCCTTTGTGGAGGGGAATTATATGTGATACTTTCCACAGTGTGGGAACGTAACTTTCTGACAGAGATTGGTTAATCAAGATGGATACTGGGTAGGCCAGAGCATCAGCTGCGATTTGTAGGTGTTCACTTGGGAGGTTGTCTGCTGCTAATCTGGTGGGCTTAAGTTTAGTTAAGAGTTTTTTATGTTGGAGGTAGGTACAGGAGAAAAAGAAAAGGCAGTAGGGAGATTACTAGTTGAAGGTGTGGGTTGGAGGGGAGGGGGGTTGTGTTGTTTATCTAGTGATAGTATGATTTGTGTGAAGTGTGTGTTGAATGAGGTAGCAATATTTTCTGAGGAGGAAGGGATGTTAGGAGGAGGGGTACTGACTTTACCTGGGTGGAGGATGGAGTATATGGAGGACCAGAATTGTGTGGGGCTGTGTTGGGAGGAGTCTAGGGCAGACTGGTAGTATTGGTATTTGTCCTGTTTTATTAGCGTTTTGACTCTATTGCGTAGTTCTAGGAATTTCTGTCTAGTTGAGGGGGTTTTGGTTTTGCACCAGTGCTCCCAGGCTTTATCCCTGTTTTTCATTTCTGACTTAGTGGTTTTCTGTAGCCATGGGTAGGGTTGTGCTTTGATTCTGGAAAGTCTTATGGGGGCATGGTAATTAAGGATGCTCAGGAAGGTAGTATTAAAAAAATTCAACTGCGTCATCAAGACTGAGGTACTTTAGAGGATGACAGTTACATTCTTTGAAGGATGAGATAAATGTGAGTGGGTTAAGGTTTAGTTTTTTACGTATTTGATGGTAGATGACAGGTTTAGCTTGGCATAGGTATTTTTTGAGTAGGAATGTTGGGGAGTGATCACTGAGGCTATCTGATAAGCCACCTGTTATATATGACTGGGGGCTCTTACTGACTAGTATCCAGTCCAGGGTAGTGTGCTTGCTGGAGTTTTTATTTATCGTGGTTGGCGACTGTACTAGTTGTGTGAAGCCATGAAGGTTTACATGATGGGTTGGATGGTTGCCAGAACAGGATTGCCAGTCAATACTGAAATCACCTAAAATGATAGTTTCTTGGGGGAGATAGTGGGTAGACCAGCTGAGGAGGTTTTCTAGTGGAGGAATGTTTTGGCCAGGTGGGAAGTAGCATCCAATTATATTGATGGTTTTGTTTTGGTTTATTTTGAGGTTGGTATATATTATTTCTTCATTGCTTATTTGTGGAGCTCATGATTTTAAGATCTGGATGTTTAGATGCTGTTTAAATATTATAGCTACACCGCCTCCTTTCTTGTTTAGCCGGTCTACTCTTAGTATGCCATAACCTGTAGGGAGTATTTGCTCACTGGTAATGTGAGGGTTTAGTCAGGTTTCTGTCAGGATGACTATATCTGGGGAGTAGAAGTCTATGGTGGCATGGAGTTCATGGACTTTGTTGGATATACTTCTAATATTTAGGCTTAGTAGAAGGAAGTCACTTGGCTTTCTATTGGCTGTAATATGGGAGAAGTTGTGGTTTCTAGTCTGATTATGAGGACTGAAAAAAGTTCAGAAAAAACAGAATTCCCCCAGTGCTATGGTGAACTGTCTCAAAAATAGAATGCAAAAACAAAGACAGCAGGTTCACCTAAATGGCTTTTTAAATCCAATGTTGTCCACAAACAGATTTTGGTCCAAAGCTCACTCTCTATTTAATAAAACAAATAAACAAACAAATAAAAATTGGAATGGAATGGGATTCCAACGGACTTTTATTCCATTTTTATTTGTTTGTTTATTTGTTTTATTAAATAGAGATCGAGCTTTGGACCAAAATCTGTTTGTGGACTACATTGGATTTAAGAAGTCATTTAGGTGAACCTGCTGTCTTTGTTTTTGCGTTGATTATGAGGACTGGGGTTGGAGATGGTAGGGCCAGGGTTGGGGTGGATATCTCCACTTAGGGCTAGTTTAGATATGCATGAGGTTATTAGTTTTCTCAGTTTTTGAATGTGTTTGTTTATAAGGGAAACTTTATGATTGTGCTCTTTGGGTAATATGTATGGTGGGAGGGTTACTGTGTTAAGTTGTAGGGATGCTTTATGTTTGAGTAATATAGTAGGTAGAATATGTGGGGGGTGCATAAGGATGTTTCTTGAGTTGGTGGGATGGGAGCTGAGTGAGGGTGAGACATGAGTGGTGGTGTGAGTAGTAGTACAATGGTAGTGGTTGAGTGGGGGAATGATGGAGCTTTGGTAGGATGTAAGATATGCAAGGAGAGTGCATGCAGTGAGTATAGGTAAGGTATGCTTGTACATGTTAGTTGAGGAGGGGTGATAGTAGTGGGAAGATGGAGGAGGTAATGTTGGGTTAGTGCTGTGGTTGGCTACTGGAAAGATGGGAGGGGTTTGTGAGTGTAATAAAGGTGGGACCACTGGGGGCGGGAGGTAATAGGGGGCAGGGTAGGGAGCGAAGCGGGTAGAGACCCTGTTAGTTGCTCTTATGAGGGGGCTGGAAACAATCAGGTAACAGAGTTAACTGATAAATGAACATATAATAGTGACAAGGGTGGTTGTAGTTGTAAAAATGGTGCCTGCCGCAGGTAATATTTATTAACTTTGGGATTGTCTTAAGGTAATAAACAGGGAAGGGGGAGGGGAGAACAAGGGTGTGAGCAGGCAGTTCTTTGTACTGCTGCTAATGAGCCAAAGCAAAGACAAGTTTGTGTTTAAGAAACAATCACAATTGATCAAGGACTGCTCTGAAACTGTAAGTCATTTCTTAACCATTTCTCATGTGGAAAAGCAGGATAACCTTGTATCAGTAGGCTACTGTGGTCTCAGTTTAAATTAACAAACACACAGTATTGATCAGTTATGGATACTATTTGCTAATAGAAGGGAATAAGAGAGAAAGTGGAAGATGAGTGTGTGTATGTGTGTGTGTGGGGGGGGGGGGCTGCTTACAAGCCAAAGCAGAGTGCTCTCCAGGGGAAAATGAATATTGGCTCAAACAGGTAGACACATACTCAAAGTTAACTTTAGCTGTTTGCAGACAGTTCAGACCCGAACTGCGCTTTTCTTATAAGAATGATAAAGGTGGTACCGCAGTTGAATACTTAAGTGTGGTGTTAGGTCTAGAAAAAAAGAGTACAGAGAGGAGTAAGCACTTTGAGATGGTAAAGATATATTAGAAAGATTACAAAAAACAAACTGAGCGAATAGCTACTGTATATGCAGGAAAATGTCTTGAACCAACTACTAGTATATGCAGATACTGAGCCAATTGGAAAAACATTTGTTAGAAAAACCTCAAGACAGTTATGCAGTCACAGATAAAAATATAGCGAGCAGCACTCTGTCGAGGTTGTCTAATATGATTCTATCCACCAGTAACAGCACAATTATATAGAAATAATTAGACACCAGTATGAGCTGTCTACACACAACACTATTATATGATATAATCTTAAAACTTTATGATAAAATTTTATGATAAAATATCATATGAGTGAGGAGAGAATAGGGAAGAAAAACTGTCAAGAAATATGAAGACAACGTAGGGTTAGTTGGTGTAGAACCAGAGCAGAGCCATATATCCAGCAAGTGTTTGAGTTTAATTTTGAAATGCTTGACACTATTATTTTCTCTGAGTGGTAGTGGCAAGGAGCTCCCTAGTCTAGATACACAGGAAGAATATGTAGTCACCAGCTGAATTATTAGATGATTTTAGTGGTGAAGTAGTTTACTAGTGTCTATTTGGGGAGTAATGTTGATTAGGATAGGGCACTGGTCATGTTTGTAGATGAATTTTCGTATGGTTACTAATTGTCAGAAGGATAACTAGTCAGGTAGTTTTAACCATGGACATCACTATTAAACTCTTGCAAATGGTGGCAAGATCTTTTGAGTCTGTCTTCTTAAAGATGTATATGACTAGGCATTGTATGGCTTCTGTGGTCATTTAGTATTGTTCCTCTTAGTGTGTAAACTAGAGGCCAGCTCTTCAGTCTACAGATTATGCTCAGAAGGATCATCAGCTGTCAGTGAAAAGACCAGTCTTACATTTGGTTCAACTGAATAAACCATCTCTAAAACAGTCCTTGGCCTGTGGAACGTGACCTTTCAATACCTGTGCAGCGAGTCACCATGCAAATGCTTTCATGATCATGGATAAGTTCACCTGTATAAATAAAACCATTCAACTACTGGCAAGTACTGTGTGATGATGTTACTGCGTGTAATTGGAGAGTGTGCACATGACCAACAGAGAGTGTATTATGTCTGTTAACTTTTAATATACAGTTACTTGCTCTTGTTTACATAAGTAGCTCTGAGTTTATTGTTCTACCACTGTTCTGTGTAACCCAGTTTTGTTACTATTTGTAAAACTTTTGCCTTCTGTTCTGGCTATGGTCATGGATGAAAACTTGTTTATGAGGAGCTCATGGTACTCACCTTACTAGTTTGCAAACTAAAGATGATTTTACAAGTGTACATAAGAATCTTTTGTTTCAGTTATTTGAACTATTCTGACCTGGCTCTGAATAATAATAACAGCTTGTCTCATTTTCTGTAATATGATCTGATAAAATGGCTATATTTATAATTCTGAGGTCAGATGTTGCAAAACAACAAACTTTATGAATGTCTGCTTGTCAAATGAAATATAGGTTTATTATGCAAAAAATCCAAAGACATCTGATACTTCCATGGTCTGTTTCTATTTGTTTTACTTTTTCTTCTTCTGAAATTTATAGTGTATCATTCATTTTATTCAGTTTCCTATATTCTGTGGTTTCTGTCGTGGTTCCAGTCATAACTTGGGTGGTTTTGTATTATTTTGCCAAATTTTTGGAATATATCTGTGGTGCTGTTTTCATAAATAGAAGTAATGAAAATATTATGTCTTGTTCTTAAGAAAGAAGATGAAAGTATCCTTTTGTGTTATAAAATTAAGATTTTGACATGGATATGAAAACTGACAGCTATTACATTTATGGTACATTGTGATGAAATGCCTGTATTGCAGCTGTATCATAAAATATTTCAAACTAACAGAATTATGACTTTGTTAAGCCACATCCTCTTGGCCTTGTATTTTTGTTCATCTTACTTGGATAGATTTCATTACTGATACAAACAATATAGCACGCCTAATTTGCTTATTTCCCTACCTATATTTTGAATGAGTTGATATGCTGCAATTCCTGCTAACAGTTTACTTCTTTGTTTCCTAGTCTCATAGAATTTGCTTTATACCATTCTCATGTAATTCTTATATGGATTTTGATATCACTAGATTTCAGAAAGGCTGCTACTCTCATCTAACAATCTAGAAATAATTATTTGCTGTGCTTATTCCCCAAGTTACCCACCTTGTAATTTGACATGTTCTTTAAAAAGATACTACAGTTCTCAGCATTACATTTTGCTACATACATGTTTACGCCATGCTTAACTTTTGCCAGATGCCTTCCTTAGATCATGCGCAATAAGTGCCTTTAGTCTTTGCATGGATTCATACACACATTGTGCAGTACAGCATCTGTTTTGTCATGCAGAGGACATCTTATGCCCCTCTGTGTCCTTCACATGATTAAGTCCTCAGAAATGCACCCAGTACTCTACAGGTAGTTATAGAATCTACCTCTTCTGGCAGAAGAAAACCAATTACTTTGTACTACTAATACCCCAATATCTGTGCAGCCATCCTTGCACCTTCTGTCACATTGCATTCTTCCACTAGGACAAATAATATGACAAAATCCATCTCACCTCTCCTGATCTCAAATAAAAATGTGACAGCACAGCAGTGTGTGTATACCATAATAGGAATAGCTTTGTTTGAATTCTACAAATATAAAGTATTTCTTCTATCTACACACACACACACACACACACACACACACACACACACACACACACACACACACACACACACACACACACACACGCACACACACACACACGCACACACAAACACACACAAATACATATATATATATATATATATATATATATATATATATATATATATATATGTATAGATATATATATATATATATATATATATACACATAAACTGAACTATACTGATTTATTACTAAACTATGTGGCAGAATGCCACTCAGTATGGTCCCCCAGGCAGAGATATCAGGAATACTTCCACATCTGTTAACTATGAACCTGTTGGAACATACCTACCGGTGACACTCCACTACACGGGGCTTCACCAACTGATATTTGAGGTGCTCTTATGCAGTTCTGCTTCCAGGTCCCATACTTCACATATAATAACTAAACAATCTGATCTCCCAGACACAGATGCCAGGATTTCCTTAACAGTGACTCTGTCGACATACCCCAATCATGGCCCTCCACTCCTATGCTGGGTGGGTTGGCTTGCTGCAGGCGTGCACAACTATGTTGGTGTTTCTTCTCTGAACTTACTCAAATGTTGTATTCTGGCCATCAGCTGCATTGATTTGCTGTAAAAGTTCCCACCAGATTATCTTACAAAAGGCAAGGACTGATGTATTCTGGATCATCCATGACCATGCTCATGGAGATCTATGGCCAGGAGGACCTCACCTTCCACCGACTCTCCACATTAGGCATGACTACCTATAATGGGAAAGAAATATACATATAAGCTGCTGGCATGTTATATGGTATTTCCACTCATCAGCATCACATGTGTATGTGTAGTGTTCACATGATCAGTGTTAACGTATTAACGTGTTACCCGTGACGTGGCACAGTCCACCCCCACAGTTGGCATCCTTGCAGCAAAAGTCAGTACAGAGTGGTTCTAAGTGTTTCTGTGGCACAACAAGGAGCTGCATTATCCAAAATAGGATGGTCCTTATAGGCATAGATTATAAGTTCCCCTACAACCCACAATGGAAAAATGCTTCTAATTTGTGACTATCCCCTTTTCAGATAAACCTGTACTACCCAAGGGCCTCAAAAAGAGTGATGCTCATTGGAGAGCTGTACTCCTCCCCATACAGGTCACCACAGAATACAGGATGGCATATGTCAGTTACATGGAATCAAACAGAGCATTTCACATGAAATTAATATCCACAGTGAGTAGGATACACACAGTCTTTGGTCAAACCAGGTCTGTGTCTCCCATGTACTACAACTTGCATCAAACCTTCCTATATGGCCCTTAAACTTGTACACAGTATCACCAATAAGTATCATACCTGTCAGAAGTCCTTGCTCCTGTTCATGTTACCCCTGAGAATATTTATCTATTCTCAGCTACACCCACTAATACACACCTTGCCCTAACACACTGTCATGTAGTAAAACAAACAACATACAGCTACAGAATATGTACAAAACATTAAAAGAATTTTGCAGCCCATGCACTCACCAGTTACTTACCTCACATAAGCTGTATGTAAATGTACAGCTTCTCAGACATATAAATTCATTCCACAGCTTGCTCTGAAGCAAATTCTTAGCACAATGAGCAAACTTAAGGCAAAGGCTGTTTTTATTGTGCAGCTGTGAGTCTCCTAGCACAGTCATTATGCTAATGAGACTGTATAGAGCAAATATCTCCAATTCACACTTCTTCTGTAATGTACACATGACCAAAACTGTGCTGAAAAGCTTGTCCAACATCCTACTCTTGCATGAATACCAAATTCATGGGTGGGGCAATGAGTTTGACAGGGATGTGGAAAAACTAGTGTGGCATTATGGCTTGTAGGGGTCCTAAAGTGCAGAAATATAAACATACATAGGTATTGTGCTGCTCTTACATTCCTTGCATGCCACAGATCACACTCTAACACCATCCTACCATGCCACGTATATTTGAACTACACTACAACAGAAGAGAGACATGTCTTACCAACTAAGTGCCTACTGTTATGCAAGACGTGTTGGTAACATCAACATGCTTGGATGTGAGAGAGATACCATATTCCTCTTGGCTGTGACCTGATACATGGCTATTGCTTCTAAGGGCACTGAGGGTTGGAGGGATTAAATGGTGGTACTCTGAAGAGAACAAAACATTTTTGCAGTTGATGTATAGAGACCACCAGCAGCACCTGCTGGGGAACTGTTATGAGGGTCCCCAGTACGAAGTGGCTGCTTGGCACAGTGACAGCAGGGCAGTGACTACTGCCACCAGCATCTAAGCACTGATGAGCAGTGTAGGCGCCAGTACAGTGATATGAAGAGGCACCATCTTGACCTTTTAAGTTAATGGTAAGAAGCAGTCATTGAGACCCCTCCTGACTTGGAAAGTAATATTCTTGGAAAGAATAGGTCATTGCACTGTTATGTTATATAGAGTTAAAAGTGCCCTTGCAGGATATTTATTTCTTAATGCTTATATTTCTTGTTACTGTTTTACAGCTCTGGAACTGATTGAGGACATCAGACTCCTGTATCACGGGAGAATGGAGTATATCTCTAGATGCAGAATAGTATGATTACTGTCACTGTGAAGATAATACGTTCTGTATGTTATAGCAGCATTGTAGTACCCACTGCTGTACTTGTGTATAAGTAATTAAATGCCCAAATGTAAAAGTACTACACACTGCTTGACACCATCTATATGCATGTAGGTATGATAACCCACATGCACACAGGACATGTTTGGGAGATCCACGCATTCCACATTTGCAAACACATACCCAACACAGAATGTCCGTATATCATGCCCACAGCCACACAATGTCAGGCATGTAGGGCAGTAGGATCAGTACTATTCTGTGAATGTTGCCACAGAGGTCCTCTGGCATGCAGGGTATGCATCTCATTATAATGGCTGTGCATCACTCCACTGAATGCCCATACTTATGCCATTTTCAAGTGGCATACTTACAACATTCGTACATTACAACAACTCTGTCCCATAGTGTGTGTGTGTGTGAGTGTGTGTGTGTGTGTGTGTGTGTGTGTGTGTGTGTGTGTGTGTGTGTGTGTGTGTGTGTGTGTGTATATATATATATATATATATATATATATACACATATATATCTCAGCTTGCATTATAGTAATTGGCCAACATATACTTACAGCTGCATATGTTTTCACCGCTGTCTTGCCTGCCTTTGAACACTCTGGCATGGTATGTCTGTAGGCCTGCGTGGTTAATAACACTGTCCATGCCCACATTGCATTTCTTTGTCTGTGTCCTACATGATATAGCCACGTTGGCATGCCCAGCCTCGCCTTTCATGGCCTTTATGGCAGACAGTGTCTTACTGATGGTTTTGTCACAAACCCACCAAAGCTAAAGGGTAAAGTGCTTCTGTATCTCTGTGTGCAAATCTTTCAGTAGGAATATCGGAGTATAGGAGATTCTATACCTAGTCATCATTATGTTCCATTGAGTATTAACATACCAGTAGCTGTTTAGTCCACTTACAGGTACCTGTAAGGCTGATCATCAAACACAGCCAGCACAGTAATGTCTCTCTGTCTCTCTCTCGCTTCACTAGGCTTTATTTGCTGCTTGTTTTTTTTTTTTTTTTTTTTCAGTTCTCTCTGTTTATGTTACAAGTTTATGCAGTGCCAGCTCCAGCTGTGCATGTGATACCTCAGAATCCTCACTCCATCATCCTACCCCACCTTTTCCTGTCACTTTACCATCCTATTCCTGGCTCATCTCTCTGTTGGGTGGTCATGTGTTGGGAGGTGACCTGCAGGTGTCCTCTGTAGCCACTAAGGGTCAGTCACTGGAGCGGATTGCTTAATCTGGTCACACTACCAGTATATCACATTTTCCTACTTGGTAGAATCTGGGAAAACTGATGGCTGAGTTTGTTGTCCAATGGCTTGACACTCATATTGTCAATCTGGAATCCATCTTCATGTGACTACCAGATAGAAAATAGTATTCTTCTTATCCCTACTTTTTGATCTAAATGTTTGTTTCAATCAATGGCTTCGTGGTTGATTGATGCTTTGATGTTTCCACATTATGCATACACATCAGTTTCATACCTGCATGCTAAAGATTTTCTGAAGCAGTAATTTTTATGTGAAAGCCTACTTTCTCTCAAGCCCAGAACTCTTAGTGCTTATTGGCTAAATTTTGTGGCCATGTAGATGGTATATAACATGATTTGGTGAACACTTGTTTCCTACTGGCTGCTCACTTGTAAACCACATATACTGCCATCATTTTCATTTGAATCACCAGGTCCAAGCATGCTTTTCCCTAAGTGCACTGTTGTACTAGGTGTCTGAGGGCTGCACCTTGTAGCATCTGGCATATTAAAGTGCTTTGAACAAGAGCTTCTTCACGTATCAGGTACGCTATCATTACCTTCTTCTATTTATTTGATCTTGCCTTTTTGCTTTATCAGTTTATATAATATTAATACTGCAATCTTTACCAGTTATCACTATCTTCTGATTTTGATCCATTTAGTGGTACGTATACCATTACATACTCCAGTGTTCAGTGAGTATAGTCCAGGATGTCACCCTTTTACTTTTCTATTCCTCAGCCACTGGCTAGGTTTTAAAAGCTGGCTAATGAAATTCTTATACCTATCATCCATGTGTTCCCCTTTCTCTCAGCCATGCACATATAATCATGTATCACTCCAAAAAAGGGTGTCAGGACATAGTGAAACCATCATACAGAGTTCTGTACAAGTAATTCATACTGAAAGTAAACATTCCAAAACAATAAAAAACAAAAATGCCTGAAATCTAAAAGAAAAAAAAAATTTTTCTTGTTTTATGCAGGGGGCAAGCCACCCTCTGTACTCCATAAGGTGGGGGACAAGAGCCCATGTCCCCTAAACTTATGAATACAAACTCCACGGTTGCATCATCTCAAAACAGGAAGAAATCTCCCTGAAAGGTAAATTATTGCCAATATACAATTAGTACTTGAAACAGCAGTGCTTTCCTGTGGGAAAAGGCATTCAGTGTTGTGCCATGGATCTTTTTTTTCTGTGAACTACAGACACTCAGGGAATTTTCACCTTGAGCATGTGCAGGGAAGTCGTTTCAACCATTCTGTCTGCATCCCATTATCATTACCCGTGCTATGAACAGTCAGCACATTTTCTTTTATGGCTCTATTTTGACCCTCAGCCATGATCCTGATGATATTTACCAATGTCTCTTTGAACTCATTCAGTCCTCTAGATGACCCTTATTCAAAGTTCATGCCCTTCACACTGGATTAACTATATATCTACTACATTTCTCCATGTGGATGCCATACAGTCAGGCAACTAAGTCTACTAACCATAGGTGTATGTAACATAGATATCCTTCCAAGGTCACTGCTGTAGCATTCCTTACAATTGGGATATGCTGCCAAGGGTTGCCATATGTCCAGACAGCATATCAAAGCCTGGGCCCTTCCACATGTTGTACATCTGACATATAATCCTTTTTTGTCCACTTTCTTTCATGTTTCTGGTCCAGTGCCACAGTGCCCTACATCCACACCTGGTCATCCAACCAGTCTCCTTATCTCCTGAACTTACTGGGGGAAAGCTGGGGCCAGTCATAGATTCTAAGGTCATCCCAGTGGTTGGGCTGTCTCCACTTCCATGCGGGGGGGGGGGGGTTCTTGTGTAACCTGTCCACTCTGCCCTTCTTCACAACAATGTGGTTACATCTGAGAAGTAGGCATGCAATTGTTGTGCCATTTTGTCCTAGCTCTGTG
This sequence comes from Protopterus annectens, assembly GCF_019279795.1. Classification (NCBI taxonomy): domain Eukaryota; kingdom Metazoa; phylum Chordata; order Ceratodontiformes; family Protopteridae; genus Protopterus; species Protopterus annectens. The sequence goes on along the minus strand of NC_056728.1, from coordinate 1,829,756,523 downwards.
GCAGCTCATCAAGGTTGACTCTAACTAATTTTGGAAGATGCTTCCTCCCAACGCTGTCCTCAGCCTGTACCAGGGATCCTCACAGCAGATGTCCACTTCATTGCCCTCTCCCCAGCATAGGCATGTCCTTCCTCCACTGTTGCTCCATCAGTCACTCAAGCAGCTAATCAGTCCTGGGTCTCCTTGCTTGTAGTCTGGGCTCTATCCCTCTATGCTACCAGAGCAGCCTCCAATGTATGACCTAAGCCTTTAGATGGGAGGTTCATAAGGGATGTATACATGCAAAATCCTCAGGGCTTCTTTGTCACAGTCCAAAACAAGAACTCAGTTTTCAGTATGTTCATTGTCTTAGACCTGATTGCTTAGCGATTTGGGCAGATAAGTATCCCATTGGGAACCCTTCCTTTTTCTTTAGTTTTGCAATACTTTTAAGTACATGTCATCCAGAGAAGGCAAATGTTTTTGTGGGAGATAGATGCTCCATGACCGTTATGAAAAAGTATTTATTTTGTTTGGGAGCAGAGCATAATCATGGGATGTGCCCAATTTGTCAATCATTTGTCCCTAAAACCCTTTTCAACCATCTACCTTTTTGTTGGCTTATTTGGAAAACCAGTATTTTAATCTCCTTGCCCAAGAAACAATGTTAGCTGAGATGGCCCACCTTGATAACCAGCCACAACAAAAGAAGTCTAAGAAATTTAATTCAGAAACTTTAGCTGTCCAGCATCAGCTAGAAATCTCTATTGTGTCCAGTGATGATACCTTGGGTTATCTGGCTCCAGTGTTTGTCCCTGCTATCATGACCTCATCAGAGACAGATATGGGGCAAGTTCCTCACATGTCCACCAGGGCTGATTCAACATCTGCTGCTGATGAAAAGGGGGTACCTGCGCTGGTTATTTCAGAAGGGCAGGGGAGTATTCCTCAGACCCTTGTCTGTGAGAAGTACCGTGTTCCTTAACTGAAGTCCATCAGGGCTTTGACCCTCCAAGATTTGTGTGGGTGGATGTCCCTACTATAAAGAAGCAAAAGACTAAGCATGTCAGTCCTTTGATAAGAAACTCAAAAAAGACTAGCAGCACTTTACACAAGAACTCTTTAATGCTCTCATGTCTCTGAAGACTCCTGAAAGATTTCTGCTGCCTTCTACTGTTGGGACTCCTTTTTCCTCTACTCATTAAAAGATACATAGGGATTCTTCTTCTAAAGATGAGGACCTGGACTCTGATGAAGAATCGCTTGCCTATTCCTCTCAGATTCATTCTCCTTTGGCTGTAGGAGATGAGGAGGATTTGTTTTCCCCTGATTCCCTCTTAGAAGAACTCTCTTTTGGGGATACTATGGTCAAGATGATGGAACACTTTCAGTGGGAGAGTTCTCAGATGTTTGATGCACAGCAGACATACTAAGCTTTACTTCAGATGGAGACTCCCAAGCCTTCTACTCTGTCTTCTGTTCTGGAAGCTCTTTTTGAATATTTTTGTTTCTGCTTCTCAGCATCCTGATTCTCAGCCTCCTGTTCCTTAGAAACCTGATAGGTTTTATAAGATTCTTGATGATCAGAACTTCCTTTATAGGAATCCTTCTGATCCTTCTGTTCTTCTTTCTGTAGACAAGCCTACTAAGTTGCTTTCTTCCTCTAAAATCTTGCTTATTGATAAAGATAGCAGAATAACAGAGATATGGATAGAAATGGCAAAAAGGTGTATATGTCTGCTACGTTGCCCTTTAGAGCCATTAACTATCAAACTTCACATCACAATACATGTGTTATCTCTTCTCTCTAAGCCTGGGGATGTCTTGAGTGATAATGTCTGTTTTTGACAGTAAGTCCTTGGCCTTATCCTTCCATAGTTCTGCTTCTCGAGTAGCCATGCTCTCTATCAAGTCCAGCTATGATGCTGCTGACGCATCTTCCAGGGTGGCTGTGTTTGGGTCAGTAATTCATAGGTATTCTTGGCTTAGACTTCAGTTACTTCCTGAGGATGTGAAACCCAAGCTTTTGGACTCCAATCTGGATACACAGAATTTGTTTGGTTCTGCTGTTACAGACCTATTTAAACTTACAGGCCAACGATAAAATGATGAAAGATTTGAAACAAACTTTCATTTCTCCTGTCCCTATGTATCAGAGGAATTATCTGTCTAAAGCAAGTCCTTTGGTCAAGAGACAACAAAGACAGTAAGCATTCTTCTAAGGGTAGTTTTCCAGAGAGAAAAGGACATGATTCTAAAGGACAGAAACCTTCCTTTCCTGATAAACCTGCTTCCCTTTGACTATCTTCATTCTCTTCTCCTTGGCCAGGTTCTTCTTTCTCAAAGACTGTCTCTGTCCTATCCAGTTTAGCAGCAGATCACCACAGACAAGGGAGTTCTTTCCATTATAAAAAATGTTTACAGGTTGTCCTGAAAGTCTCTTCCCCTTTTGTAGGCATTTCACAACCTCCTCCTCTTAACCAGTTATATCTCTTTTCTCTGCTCCTTCAGATTAGTTTGGAGCAGGGCACTATTTTTACAATTCTTCCTTCTCAAGAGGGTGGGAGTTTATATTCTCAGATGTTTCTGGTCCACAGGAAAAATGGTTCTTGGAGATTAATCCTAGATTTTTCTTCTCTCAATACTTTTCTACTGGCTCCCAGTTTCAAGATGATAACAATTCAGACTTTGCTTCCCATGATATTCCTTCAAGCCTTTCTGGTCATTCCGGGTTTGAAAGACACCCATCTTCACATTTCTGTTCATACTTTTTTTAGGATTTTTTTTAGAATCTTTGTATCTTCATTTCATTTCAGTTCTGTGCTTTGCCATTTCATCTTTCTACAGCTCACAGTGTATTTACCAAATTATTTAGTTATTTATTTTTATTTTTTTTATATAATACCTTTTTCCTGTCATAGCCTTTGGCAAGGTTAACAGCATTCAAACATTCCCTTATTCAGATATTCAGGCTCCCTCTCTACTTGTTCTTTGAAAGGATCTGAAGATCACCATACATTTTTGTGGCAGTTTTTGTTTCACTCTGAAGATAAAGAAATCCTCTGACTCCATCTCAAGACCAGATTTTCTAGGGTTACAAAATTCACACGCTTTCTAAGACAGTATTCATTCTCTACCACACTTCTTTCATAGCCTTCTTGCATTGCAAATGAAATCTGCAAAAAAGATTTTGAGAGCCCTGGATTTTATGGCATCCACAGTTCCTAGGATTCCATGTACCAGGCAACATAGGAGGAAGTTGCAGTGGTATTTCAATGCAGGTTGGCTTCAACATTGTCATCCAGTAAACTTCCAGATATAGCTTTTGCTTTGCCTGAGGAAGGAGTTTCTGTAGTAGATCAGCCAGATTTTCCTCAATCCAGGATTTCCATCTTTTCTTCATCCACCAACTCTGGAACAGTATGCAGATGCCTCAGACCTGGCTTGGGGGGCGTGTTCCAACACTATCAGGGTTCAGAGGTTTTGGTCCCCCTGAAAGGTAATTAAACACATCAATATCAAAGAGATGAGAGCTTTGATTCTGGCTCTTTAGTACCTCCATTATCTTTGGTCTCCAGGCTTCCTCAGAGTGTTCACTGACAACACAACATTTCAATGGTACATAAACAAACAAAGAGGACAAATTGCCTTTACTTTACTGATAGCATGTGAATTTGACATTCAGCACAGTTTGATTCTTTAGGCAGTTTATATTCCCTCAGAGAGAAACATTGTGGCAGACACATTGAGCAAATCCAGGGCAGATCCTCATGAATGGATGTCACACAGGAAGGTCTTCTCCGACATTGTTCATCAGTGGAGTATTCCTTAAACTGATCTCTTTAACTTCTCCCAGAACAGACAACTCCACAAGTTATGTTCCAGGGAGCCAATCCCACTGACATGGAAGACAGACGCCATGTCTTTCTCTTGAATGATGATGTTTCTTTATGAATTTCCCCCTCTTCCTTTATTGCCAAAAGTCCTACATAAGATTTTGTTGGACAGGCTCATTATCTTGCTGGGGACTCCCTTTTGTTACAGACAGCACTGGTTTCTCCTTTTTCATATGACCAACGGTAGTCATCACAAGTTACTTGACAGGATGTGCTTGCAGATACAGGACAAAGGCCTGCCCATTCACTCTCATCTTCTCACCTTGCAGTTGACTTTTTGGGTGATACCTTTCAGGCACCAGTCTTTTGTGGACTTGCTTACGTTCTAAAGAAGGATAGAAAACAAATAAATCACAATCTTGTGTTTCTAAATGAAAAATATTTTTTTTATGGTGGAAGAAACTAGGACCCCTTTATCATGGGTATTTCTCTTGCACTCTCATATCTGTGTGAGTTGCTCAACTCTAATCTGTCCAGTTTTTCTATCAAAGTCCATATGTCAGCCCAATCAGCTTGTCAGCCATTAGAGCCACCTTTTTTCTAGATTTGAGGTCAAGCAATTTTTGAAAGGCATCCCTCACATTAAGCCAGCAAGACAGTATATGCCTCCTTCTTTAGAACTTAATTATGCTCTGGAAAACTTGACCCAGCCACCCTGGGAACCTGCAGTCAGTTCTTCCTTGAAAATTTGTATTCAGAAAACTGTGTTGCTGAGAGAACTGACTTCTGCCAAGAGGGTTTCTGAACTACATGCACTTATAGCAACCCCTCCCTTATTATTTCTTTCATAGAGACAGGCATTCTCTTAGGACTAAACCTTCCTTTATGCCTATGGTAGTTAATGGCTTATCTTTATGCCAGTTTATCCATCTTCCATCCTTTTTTCTTCATCTCAGTGATGATTCTTCATTTTTCTGGATTTGCACAGACAACTCAGGTGTTACCTCAACAAAACTAAGGACATTAGGAAACCTGAGGTATTTTTTTATTTATTTTCATGATAAGAAGCTCTATTTACCAGTTTACAAGCAAACCATTTATTCTTTTATATCTAAGCCATTTTCATTTGTTATTGTTATCATGGGAAATAGTTTTCTTTCCCTGTTAGAGCCCATTCGTCTCAGTCAGTAGCCTCCTCTGGGGCTTTTATCAAGGGCTTATATACTAGATCCATTCCAGAATCAGCTATTTGGTATATTTCTACTAAACACTGTAAGTTAGATGTGCTTTCCAGGGGCAAAGCTGGTTTTACCAGATCCATCCTCCAAGGCATTTTGGACTGTTCTTCCGTTCCTTCTTCCACCTCCCTCTCTCTTCAGTAGCTGTAGTACTTACCACATGTAAAGAATATTGCAACAATGATGTAAGGAAGGACATGGTACAGCTATGCCAGAACTTACCATTGTAGTAGATAACATACTGATCACTGCTGCAGCATTCTGCCTCTCCCTCCCTCATTTTTCTTTATTCTTCTGGCCTAGAGGCATATTTTTCTTTTCCTTTCCTCTTTTCTTGATGGACATGTAAATTGTTACCACTCCTTCTCTCCTTCTGTTTCGTTTTTCTTTAAGGGACAAGTACGTTCTGAGGTTCTAATGTGTGTACGTCCCTTATGTGCATCCTGTCTTCAGTCTTAGGTTATATATTTGGATGCACAAGGTGTGGAAGGGCCCAGGCTTTGGAATGCTGGCCGGACATATGGCTACCCTTGGCAGGATATCCCACTTGTAAGGAATGCCGTAACAGTGATCAGTAGGATATCTATTGTTATTGGCAGTTCTTACACCGCTGTATTTTTACATAGTGCTTCTTCATATCTCCTTTACAAACAAGAGACATTGTTTCTCTTTGTCTTCAGGAACTAATCTTGCATCAAACAGTGGTCTTCTATAATTCCATTGCACTTATACCATTATGTAGAAGCCATGCTAGCCCACAGGATTAACATGAGCCATAGAGAGAGAGAGACACACACACAGTGAGAGAGACAGAGAGAGAGAGAGAGAGAGAAGCATTGGATTTTCATAGTTGCACTATGAAACCCCAAGTCACCAGATACCAAGGAACCACATCACTAAACACGACCACCTGAAACACAGGAATGAAAACTCAAACTGTAAATGTTTTCCAGGGGGCAAGCCCTCTGCACCCAACATTTGGGGGACAAGCCTTCCACACTCCCAAATATATATATATATATATATATATATATATATATGTATATATATATATATATATATATATATATATATATATATATAGATAGATAGACTGTCTGTGGTCACATGACCAGAAAGAAGGAAGAAATCTAGTTGGCTCTGTGGCATAAAGAGAAGGATCCTGCTTATGATTCAAGTGACTGCAGTTTGATTAGTAGCCCCTGGGGGGATTGTTTACTGGGGAGGTAGCGACTATGTTGTTAGTGTTACTGGAAAGCACAACAGAGTGCATGCCACTTTGGAGGGAAGGGTCACAGAGGAGGACATGTGGTAAGGCATGGAGGTGGGCATAGCCTTATAATGCCCCATTGCATACTTCCTGAGGGTGGATCCCAAGAAAGATACCTCCTCACATTGGTGGGGGCATTCATCTCTCAGGCCAGGTTGCCCAAAGATGAACCCTGAGTTAGAATGGGGAGTGAGGTGAGGACATAAGTCAGATGGTATGTAGTATGATACTATCTCCCCAATCAACATGAACCTTACCCTAGGGCCAACTGGGAGGCCAGAGAGGAGAGGTGATGGTCAGATGGTCAGCACAGGGCTATGAAAAAGATAAAATAAGAAAAGAATGGGGACATCTCCTAAAACAAAGGAATCACTGCTAATGCACACATCGATACCACACTAGAAGTGATTTCCGCTGAAAAGAACTCATCAGTATTTTACACTTGAGCTTCTAGTGAGACAGGAAGGAGACAGTCATGACACTCTGTGAAATGCAGAGAAGGAGACTCTGATCAGCTTCTAGTGAGACAGGAAGAAACAATCACTCTGTAAAATGCAGAGCAGAAGATTCTTATACTTCATTTGATAAATCATTCTAGAAAAGTGAAATTATCAGACAGGCCTGATAGTGCTAAATTGAAGTAGCATTATGCAAAATGAGAAAAGAAAAATTGAACTTTGTCCACCATCAGAAATAGAACTCTGAGGTGATGTATACATTTTACAGGACTAACACAGATTTTGCAATAGAGCATCATGCTAAGGTGTGAAGCATGTTGAGTTTCTCAAGTATGTCTATATCAAGGGGATTGGAATGTGTAACGTCTGTTGATATTTGATCCATGACAAGGGTCTGTAAAATTATACTGGTTTGCATTACAGATTGTTCACTCTTCAGTATTAAATCTGCCTCTGTATGTCATTCCATAAGATCAGTGGAATTATAAATGGAATCTCTGCAGTATAAGCTATTTATCCTAAACAGCTTTGCATTTCTCACTTGCTGCAACCTTCTGTCAGGTAAGTCATATTGTGGTAGATCTGCACCCCTGGACCATTGTGGTAGCACTGAAGCATGGTACCTAAAAATAGCTAATGGGATATTCAAACTCTGTATGAGTCTAAAGAATCTAATAGTTTTTTGAACAAATAAAAGGCATATATGTGGTGTTTTTATCTGCTTTTGCTGCATTTTATGCTGTCAGCTTCACAACTAAACACTGCTCTAATTTAATTTGCATGAGCAATGCGCTATAAACATATACCCTGTCATCATCAGATGAAGACTAAAAACTGCAGCTTGAAATGCTGTAAATGATGTAACATGAGTTATGTTATTCTTCCATCTTGTGTGGTAGTACAGAGCTGGCCGTAGAATTATGCTACTGGTCAAGTGTTACTACTAGAGAATGCCCCTTTTGTTTCACATAATTTATAGGACAGCATTCTGAAATACCACAGTCCTAATAATAAGAGCCTTTGAGGAGGGACAGTGTGCACATTATATAGCCATATGGCCTTTCTGAATTACTGAATTTTCAATTGTTCTATTTACAGTCAGCTCAAGTTGCAGAGCTTAAACTGCTGTCTTATGTCTCTAGTCAACCAGCCAATGACAGTTATGTATTTGATAGTCTTGCTAAATAGCAGAATGGGATCTCTAATGACCACTGTCTTACTGCTGTGCTCTGGCTTCTCTATAAACTTTTCTGTCACTGGTACACACATCTGATCAGTCTGGTTCTTGAGTCTGATGTTCTATTTTTGTGGGGGTCAGTTAGTATTGCACCAATTTCTTCTTTAGTGGCCCTCTGATGCACCAGTTAATTATAACATTCCCAGACCCTAACATTCTTCTGATGTGAAAATAATTTACTGCTGGTAACAAACCTCACAACTATGCATGGACATAGTTCAGATGTGTCAGCAGGATGAAGAATGGCCACTGTGACAGTTATTGTCAGAATTACAGACTTTTGCCATGAATTCTATCATGTCTTATGGCATTACTTATTGTTGTTGATCACATTTTATCATCACTTACATTTTTCCCCTAATCTCTTTATTAATTTTTGTCATATAAAATACATCAGTTTACTTTTACATTCAAAAATACAGAAACTACAAACTTTATATATATGCCCAAGGATCTCTTTTAGTTGGTTGAAATTTAAATTGTCAAAATTCATATGCTTGTGACCATATGAATGACAATTTAAAATATCTAAAACTAACTACAAAGAAGAAATAGGGCTGCAGGAAGATTGTGGTAGAGTGGGAATTGGGGACTGTGCCCTTTTCCGCACAATGGCGTGATCTGAGTTGCTATATATAATTAGCAGGAGACCCCCTGCTAAAACGTTTATTTTTCATAATTGTTTCTTGACATCTTAAATTGTTAATCATATGGTCAAGACCATATGACTTTTGATAATTTAAAATTTTGACTGACTAAAATAGATTTGTGTTTCATAGTTTCATACACATAATACTGTATAATGTCATATAACATAAATGTCAGTTGAAAATCTGATGACTGTAACAGTAGTCCTCAGGACTACAGCCCTGCAGATGTATATTTGGGAATAACTCTAACAATGTGAGACATTAGAGTGCCCCTCTACTCTGAGATACAGCAGCCTAAGAGTTAGCATACATAAGAATGTGAAAGGTCCACCCCCCCCCCATGTTGAGAAGTGCAGGGAAAGGGAACTTTCTTGCAAAAACACTTGAAATGCACAACAGAGGGTTTAAGAAGTCACTGTCATTCAAGCATAATCTTAGTTTATTTTTTGAAGTGTTGGAACTTCCACAGTCAGGTCCTAAACTTCGAAACTGGAGCCATGCAATATGGCTTAACATACACCAGATAACATATCGAAATATTATGTCCACAAATAGCAAAAAATCTTTATTACCCCCCCCCCCCAAATGCCTGTGATTCATACATCCTCAGGTTAGACTGTCCCATCTAATCTGCTCTCCTTTTACCAAGGTATACTTTCCCTATGTTTTGACTATTTTCTCTCCCTCCCTGACCCCAATCAGCTTAGATCAAATCCTTAACAAATTATACCTTTGTTTCTCTTCCCTAGCCTTCAATTAACTTCCTTACCAATGCTGCACATTACTTATCCAGTTAGCCAAACACTCGTTCCTTCTTCCATCACCTTCAAATCTTCACTTTTAACCATCTTACCACAAGCATCAGTTCTGCACTTTCATCGCTCATCCATCTATTCCTGCTTTCTTTCTGTACTCTTAAATCAGTAAAAAAACTGCTAAAATTCTACTTACCAAACATTCCCACAATTTAACAATTGTCTCTGCCAGACATCTATCTCCAAGCAGTACCACCATACATGCAAATTACCTGTCCTCTTCTACCCCACATACACCTCTACCACTTGGCTGGACCCTTCTGTAAGCACGTGGTTAGTGTCGTTACATCATCTATACAGTGATTATCTCTGCATGTCTCCTGTTTCGCCTACTCTAGTTAACTAGCTGTACACTTCTTATCCTACTGCCCAACCCTAATTTTTGTGTCCATGTTCCTAACCCAACTTATTATCAGTTTCTTATTTCCCACTTGCACATCTGTATATCAGTGCGTATATTGTACCTAGTCAGCCAGTGTAGTCAGAGAGCACATGCATATAAGTTACTGAGCATGTGCAAGATCAGTGCCATTTTGTGCAGTCAGCCAGTGTGAATATAAGCTTGAATGGAGATGCACATGTGAGTGTGTTAGAAGTAATGAGTCGGTCAGTAAACTTATGAAGTTCGAAGTATATGCTCCAGTTACAGCTCTTGATGTGTTCATATATAATAATCGACTTGAACCCATCTCATGCCTCAGTGTCTCATTTGAATACATGAGACATGTGACAAAATTCTTAACTCCAAGCTCTCTGTAAATCAGCAATAAACATCCTTTTCATCATAGGTAACCAAGACTCTACCTTCACCTTCCCTTTCTTTCTCCACCATTGTCAGCCTCCTAACTCCTTTAGCATGCCTATCTCCTAATCCCTATGTACATATACCACCTACAGCTATCTGTCCAGGACCTCACATCCATATCCTCAGTTCTTAGAAACTCTCTCACTCTTTCATCCTTGCACAGATCCTGAATTTTTTTCAAACCTCTAGCCATCAACCTCTGTAGTGCCCCCCTCAATATAATTAATTACCAATCATCTAAGCTTCTAAAACCCTTCTTTATTTCCTAAATCTGGTGATACACCAGTTTCTTTACAGTCTCCCTCTGGGATGCTGACCATCCTTCTAATGTGTCTTTCTGTTCTTTCCCTTTCTGAGCTTCATTACCACTTCACCAATCTAGAACTCAACTGCCTGACATCTTACCTTTGCAACATTTGATTTGTGTTATCCATGGCTTTATAGTTTACCAACTCCAGCATATCCCGCCTTCTTCTCCTTATCATCTCTCGGCCATTTCTTACCAATTCTAACCCACATCCTCTGTAATTTATTTGTACAGAGGATGTTGCTAAAGTTCATAATATCTGCAGAATGAGGAAAGACTGTTCATCCTACTGGCTATTGATATGACAATTTCCTGAGGTCTTGTACAAAGTAAAAATTGCAAAAGAAACTGCTGCAGTACTGTCTGTGAAATTAAAACAAAAACAACTGGCAACTTCACTGAAGACTGAATCCATAAAGTTTAATGAAACACTTTTCGTCCAAATACTTCTTTGAACTTCATCAGATACTAACATTTATAAAAATCAAGTTTAAATAGTCATGTTTAACCATGATTAAAATCAGCTGGTCTCTCCATCTTAAAATTTAAAGGAACAGTAGTTAAAATAGCATTGTGAACATAATATACATTTTCCTGTTCTTTAAAACTGCCTTATTTAACAAGCAAAATAATACATTTATCGCAGCAGCAATATGGTGAAAATCATATACGAATATTGTGTAAAAATGTAAAGAGGCTCCTCATTTATCTAACCTTACATTATAAACATTTTCTAGTAAAAAATTAATAAGTAACCTAATTTCTATAATGTTGTTGCTACAGTATTTCATCTCATTAAGCTTTTCAGTTTTAAACACTTGGGCTTCAGGCCAGTTATTTTACATTAAGAGGGTTCGTGGTCTACACTCTTGTGGGAGGACAGGCTGGACTCTGCCCTTCTGAGCTGGGAATTTCTGGTTAAAGGCTTATAGCGCCTGCATATTTGAACTGTTTCTTACTGAAATTGGTACACCTTGTTTGCTGTAGCTTTGTTTGTATGCTTGTTGTTTGTTTGCTTGTTATTTCCCTGAAACGCTAATTTCACCTAAAACGCGGCTTTTCATTGCTTCTGTGGATCCCTAGTGATATTTGCATTGCTTACTGTACTTATTTCCTTGTTTCACTTGAAAGAAAGTTACTGTTTGTCGTTTTTGCATTTAAGTTACCTGTAACACATTGCATTTAAGTTACCTGGCACTTGCTCACTAAGTCAGCACTAAAAAATTAAAAGTACTACACCCTCACAACCCCCCCCCCTTGAGTACCTTGTTCCCCATTGGCCCTTTTTTTCAATTATAAAGGAATTCCCAATACTATTCTAGCTTGTCCAAAGGTCAGTTGTCAATCTCCTCTCCGGTCCAGCTGGTGAATCTGGGAATCCTGAGGCAATGTTACAACTGCCTCATGTACACAGACAACCCTCTACTCCTCCCAACAAATTCCAACACATGTCAGAGATGCAACCATATAGCCAAACTGGAGGCTAACCTCTCTCAACTCAGTACTGGCGTAACCAGTCAGGAGGAGAAGGAAACCACACTCACTACAATCCCAGTCTCACATAGACCTACCACGACAGCAAACCAAACACATAAACACACAAAAACATACTCGGAGGCTCTAAATAAAAATCTGCCTAAGCAGCAGAGACCTCCAAAGCAGACACCCAAGCAACTGCTACGCCAAAATAAAACACGTGCAACACATAGCTCACAAAGCCAGTGTGCCAAACAGTCACAGCTCTTAAGGCTAAACAACACACCTGATACACTTGTAATAGGTGACTCTGTCGTCAGGCACACTGACGTCCTGCTCACCAGGCTGAACAAGGAGAAGGTCACGGTGAGCTGCCTGTTGGGCACTAGGATCCGCCACATAACACAAGCACTCAGATCACTCCAAGGCAAGTACAAATATGACTCAGTCATTGTAAATGCTGGTGTGAATAACTTGAGACATACCTCCCTGGACTACATGAAAAGAGACATAGAGGAGCTCTCTGAGCATGTAGCCCAAGCCGGTATGACCCTGACCTTGAGTAGCATCTTCCCTCACCAAGAATGATGCCACAATATGAAGACAAGATGATCAATTTCAACAATTGGCTTAAGTATTGGTGTCATTCAAAGGGGATCCAATGCCTGTCAGCCTGGGATGACATGCTCGACAAGCCACGATGCTTCGCTAGGGATGGCTTGCACCTGTCACCCCTGGGCTTTCGGATATTGGCAAAGGCTCTTGCTACCCCCATAGTGCCTTTTTTAGGCAAGGCTCAAAAGACAAACCCACCTCCATAGGTATCACAAGGGATAAGAAACTAAGAGTAATGCTACTCAACGCCAGAAGTCTAAACCTCAAGATGCATGCACTCAAAACTCTCCTTAGCATGGAGAACATCGATATCTGTGCAGTAACAGAAACCTGGTTCAAGGCTCCCGAGAGCACACCAGCACTACCAGGTTATACTTCATACGATGCTTTTCGGCCCCAAAACTTGGACCGAACCACAAAAGGAGGGGGAGTATCAATATTCGTCAAAGATACCCACACCTCCAGGTTGGTGGCACAGCACGAAGCATCAGAGACTATCCATGTGCAAATAACAGTGGGTAAAACTGCCTTCCAGTTTATAGCCTGCTACAGACCACCCTCCCAAACCCAGGAACCCCACTCGGCCTTCCTGAGAACACTAGAAAATATGAAGGTCTCTCCAAACACCATTATATTGGGCGACTTCAACTACCCAAACATAGACTGGGAGCATTACTCTAGCTCCAACACCCTAGCCCAAAGGTTCCTAGAATTTATAAACTCAAATGCTATGGAACAACTTGTTACCACTCCCACAAGAGGGGAAAACATACTGGACCTGATCATCACCAACATGGGGACTCTATGCTCCAGACCAGAAGCGTATCCATCACTGGTAAGATCAGACCATAAACTAATCTCACTGGATATTCACATCCTGACCCCATCCCCTGCCCAGAAAACCACAGTGAAAAACTTCACTAAAGCAAATTTCACACTCCTCAAAACTGAGGTGGAATCCTTCAAAGCCCCCGGGCCTGTGGAAAATACGGCCCAGACCGCAGAATCTTTTATAAACGCATTCTATGAACACCTTCAGGAATGCATGGATCATGCAATCCCAAATAAAACCAAGACCTAATCCTCCAAAGGCAGACGTCCTGTCTGGTGGACCCCAGCCATAAACAAACTATACAATAGAAGGAGGACACTAGTACATGATAGAGCAAAATCCCAAAAAGGGAAGGCATCTCTGATCAGTATTAGCAAAAAACTACGGGCACTCATAAAATCGTCTAAGGCCAGCTTCAAGAGAAAAATTGCACAGGACACTAAAGATAATCACAAGGCTTTCTTTAGTTATGTTAGGAACCTGGGTGGGAATTCCCAGATATGCTCAGAATTAGTCCAAAATGACAAAAAATACACCGAACTCACAGACATTGCCAACATCCTAGCTGACAGGTTCAGCACAAACCTCTCCCCCCCCACCAAAAGGGCGAATATCTATCCCAGCAGAGTGCTACCCCCCTGACATCTCAGATGCTCAAGTAAGAGCCACCCTCTCCATAGCAAAAAACACAGCATCAATGGGACCAGACAGTGTCCCGGGCTGCGTCCTACATGAACTCCAAGAAGAGCTAAACCCAAACATAAAACTACTGTTCAATCTCAGCCTTACTACAGGATATGTACCCAAAGAGTGGCGTACAGCAACAGTGGTCCCTCTCCACAAAGGTGGTGCCTCAACGGATCCTGGAAACTATCGCCCCATAAGCCTGACTAGCTTGGTCTGCAAAGCTATGGAAAGGATCATCATGGACCTCATAAGTAAAGATATTGGGGACCTACAAACACTGGATCCTACACAGTTTGGCTTTGTTAAGGGCAGATCCTGCCTCTTAAACCTGGTTGATTTCTTTGAAAAAGTCACCAAGGCCATTGACGAGAGGAAGGTGGTCCACACAGCCTACCTGGACCTCGCAAAAGCCTTTGATATAATACCCCACTCGGGCAGTATAGATAAGCTCACCAGCTTAAATATAAACCCCTATGTCACTAGATGGGTTGCAAACTGGCTCAAGGACAGAACACACATGGTTAGAATTGCTGGAGCCATGTCAGACTCCAAACCAGTTATAAGTGGCATCCCACAAGGCTCAGTCCTGGGACCTCTCTTGTTCGGTATATATTTCTCGGAGGTACAGGCAAACATGGAAGGACTGTGGCTGACCAAGTTCGCAGATGACTGCAAACTGGGCGCCATAATCGACTCTCCAGCCGACACAAGCATCCTCCAAAAGGGCCTCATAGAAACAGACAACTGGTGCCAGAGCCATGGCCTCAAGCTAAATGCCAAAAAGTGTATAGTCATCCCCTCTGGCAAAAACAAAGTGCCCACAAATTACCACATAGGTGATAATCCATTAAGTACAGAAGAATTAATTAGGGACCTGGGGACCCAAGTTGATAGCAATCTCTCATTTGACAACCACGTAGCCAAAGTCGTTAGAAAAACATTTTATATAGCCCACCTAATCATGAAGGGATTCACATCTAGATCAGGGGAGGTCATCGTGCCTCTTTACTCATCCCTCATCAGGCCCATAATGGAGTACAATGCCCCTTTTGAGCTGTACCTTACCAGACACCTGCAGCAACTGGAAAGACCCCAAAAGTACCTCACCAAGAGGATCAAAGGGCTCAAACAGATGCCACATGCTGCCCGGTTAAAGAAACTCCAGCTCTACTCAGTGACATACCGCCTGCTCAGAGGCAATCTGTGCCTGACGTATAAAGTCATGTCCAACCCGGAATTAATGGACATGCTGCATCTCAGAAAATCCAAATCCCATTGAGCTACACGCTTGAGAGACTTGAACCTCAGCACTGAAATAAATAGGACATGCTGGAGGGACAGATTCATAACCCAAAGGCTCCCTTCACTCTGGAATAAAATCCCAGTCCAGGTTAGGCAGAGTCCCTCATTGACTCTCTTCAAGAGGAATCTTGATGAGTGGATGGGAGATCGTAGGTTTACCCCGGGTATCACTTCTGTGTCACTGTTAGACAGAGGCACAGTATACTAACCTCGAAAAAAGGCGTAGCAAAATTAATTTAAAATGGGTGGCGAAAGCCAAACACACTCTGGCTAGGCTTATAAATGCCCTTGGGCAGATAGCCTAGTATGAACCTATGAACCTATGAACAGCATGTGATAGAACACATGTCGTTCAGTCTTGGAAAGTTATAAACATTGAGACAAATTTGCCAGAGCACTTCCAACATTTTCTAATAATAAAGTGAATGGACCCCCTCTTGGATTACTGTCCACTTTTTCAAGTATCCAGAATTTAAATGCATGTTTTGGATATTGTTCTGTTTGCTTTGCTAAAGCATTGTCCAGTTTGCGTTTATTAATACAATATATATGTTCGTATATGCAGTCTCTCATTCTACATTCAGTTTTACCGATGTAAAATGAATCACAATTTTGACATTTAGCCACATATATGTTCATTTTGGAGTTGCAATTAACTTTTCTTCTGTTACTCAAATGTGTGTTGTTTATGTGCAGTGATGCATCTACATGAATGTATTTACAATAGGGGCAACTACCACATTGTTTCATCCCTTCTGCATATGATTGGATCCTGCACTCACCTTCAGATATATTCTTGAGTGTTCTACCCTTCCTAGTAACGAATCTTGGTTCTGTACTCAATTTGTCCACTATTAGTTTGTCCTCTAACAGAATATTCCAATTTTTTATCAGTATGTTTTTTATGTGATGGTAATTAAGGTTAAAAGTTGTAATATAACTCATTGTGAAATCAGTTTGGTTCGTACCTGTCCCAATGATTGTGTCCTGGACCTGATTTTCCATATCAGCCTGACTATCATTCATAGAATAGTCATTCAACCCAGTAGGGTGTTGTATACTCAGAATGGGTCTGTACACATCATTAATTCTTTTCTCCATAACTTCTTTATTAGTTTGTCAATCAAAGTACTCGGGTATGCTCTTTTTGTGAATAATTTCTTCAAGAACTGGCACTCACTATGGAAGTCCTCATCTGTAGACACCATTCTGGCAGCCTTTACTAATTGGCCCTTTACCACAGATCTTTTTTGGTGGTAAGGGTGTGCACTTGTATAGTGCAAGAATGTGTTTGAATATGATGGTTTCCTGTAAATTTTTGCTTGGTATCTCTTTTCAACATAATTTTTCGTAAGTTGGACATCTAAGAATGTTATTTCATTTGGGTCAAAATTATATGTAAACACTAAGAAGTCTGTAGTCTCATTAAAATAATCAATGAGTTTTTTTGCCTCTTCATGTTTCCCTTTTATTAGTAAAAAGATGTCATCCAAATAGCGTGTAAAATAAATTATTTTTGAGGCTATTCCTTTCTTATTGAGTACAAATTGATGTTCCCAGTAACTCATAACCAAATTTGCAAAGCTAGAGCCACAGGGGGAACCCATGGCTACTCCACTTTTTTGCAGGTAATAGTTTCCTTTGCAATAAATGTAATTGAGGGATAGAACTATGTCTAGAAGTTCTTCCACTAGACTGATGTCATTCTGGGGAGCCCCTTTCTTCCTTAGTAACTGACTAACCCACTCTATGCCCACTGCATGTGGTATTGACGTATATAAGTCCTTTACATCGACTGTAAGGAAGTTGTACTGTTAGTCATACTTCAATTCATTCATTTTTTGCAGGAATGACCATGAATCTTTACATATTACTTCTTCTGTTGTTAAGTATTTTTTAAGTATATTGTCTATCACTTTAGCACATGCATATGTATCAGAATTCCTGCCATCAACTATAGGTCTAAGTGGAGGGTCAAATAAACATTTACGGATTTTGGGGACCCCAAACATTGTGGGTGTCACTGGTTTTATCACTATCATGTAGTTGTACATGTCTATATCTATCTTTCCCTCTATGAATAAACCATTAATGTAGATTTTGATACGTACATTAGCTGTGTTGTATTCATTAAGGGATGCTTTCTGATATGAACTAGAAGCTAACATTGATTCAATTTTAGTTTCATAGTCATCCAAATCCATAAATACAAGGCCTGCACCTTTGTCAGGCTTCATGATGCGTACCTTAGCTGATCTTATCAAGGTGAACCATGCATGCTCATCTTTAGTTAAATTATATACATAACCCCTGAATATATTTTTCCTTTTAGTATGTTCTCATGTCCAATTCACATATCTTTTCAAATGTATGTAACAAATTGTGCAAAGGGGGATCGTATGTACTTGATATTCTATATTGTGCTTGTGATTGTACAACTGTGTTACCCAGTAACAATTTTAAATTAAGTTTCCTAACATACATTTTCAAATCAAGAATGCTGTTAGATATGTCCATTCTCCTAGCTGGTGTAAAAGTCATTCCTTTAGCTAAGGTGTTAACTATCTCAACAGAAATATCCAATGTAGAGAAGTTATAAACAAAAAAGTCACCTTTCATGTTCAAAATCATAGCTGGCATTTCTGTAGTGTTGTTATCCAAATTCTCCATTACTTCCATTTGTTGTGCTTTTTCCTCTGGTTCCATCTGTTTTGCTGGCCTTCCCTCGAAAAACCCTGCTATAAAGGGGGGGGGGGGGATTAGATTAACAACTACAAGAATTTATTCTGAACATACTGTTTTACATTTTTTAGCATTATTTATCACATTATGAACTTATATTACATGTGTTTATGTTATATAGTAAATTTTAAATAGTGTTGTAATATTATTTGACTCAGAACTACTGGCATTTAAGGTGTTTATGTTCTGTGAACATTTTATTTATTTATTGACATTTGTTAACCGGGTTTGTCCAACTGGGCTTGTGGCCCATTTTTAGTGGAGACCCAAGGAGAAAAGTTCCAGTAATACATTTTAAAACAAGTACAATTTTAAGCAATATTGATATAATAGCAGTTATAGCAAAATGATTCACATATGTTGGGATACATGCATAAAGTTAAAGTTGCATTAAAAAGAAGCTAAGTAACAATTTTACATTGATATAGTTCAATAGGTCAACAATGAACATTTTTTGTTTGTATAAAATTGTGCAAATGCATAGTAGACACATTGGAGAGAGAGGTGTAATGAGGTACTAAGTATGGTCCTTTTGAGGGTACATAAAGGGAAGGAAGACTAGGTAGGGTCATGGCAAGGACAGGTTCTGGAATTGAGAAAATAAGCTTTTAGTTCATTTTTAAAGTGTGAGGTGTGAGAGATTGAACGTAAGTCAAGGGGAAGTTTGTTCCAAGCATGGGCAAGGGAGTGTTTGTAGAGTAGTTTGCCTACTGACCTTTTTGGGTGATAGATATCAAGTAATTGTTGGTTAGAAGTACAGAGGGTCCGGGATGGGATGTAGATGGAGACTAAGGAAGATAGAGATGGACAGAAGGAGGGTTTATAAAGAATAGAGTGTAGCATTTGAAATTGATAAGATAGCAGAAACTGGGGAAGTTCAAGCCATTGAAGAGAGTTTAAAGAAATGCAGTGGTGTGAGTTGTATGGGGAGTTAATAATGAATCCGGCTATTTTATGGCAAGTCTGTTGCAGTTTGTTTAGAGTGGAGGCCTGGATATTGGTAAGAACTGGGGCGGCGTATAAGAGGGAGGGGAGGAGGAGTACCTGGCCCAGGGTAAGTCTAGATTCAGGGGTTAGGAATTTTTATTTCGATATAGCAGACCTAGTTTCTGGTTTGTTTGTTTATTTTATACATTGGAGTATGTGTAGGTTGAACTTGAGTTTGTCATCGATAATGCCCCCTAGGAGTTTTGTGTGGGTGTCAGGTTGGATATTTGTATTGTTAGAAGATGTAATAAAAAAGGAGGTTTTGTGATGAGAAAGAGAACGGGGAAGGAAAAGTAGGAGTTTGGTCTTTTTGGGATTTAGGATCAATAGGTTGTGAGAGAGCCATTGTTCAGTGGATAGTAGGACCTGTTGGGTCAGGGAGTGTAGTTCAGGAATGTTATTTGAGATGGATATAAGTGTGGAGTCGTTGGCATACTGAATAAGGGAGGATTCTTTGCATGAGGTGCAAAGATCATTGGTGAAGATGTTAAACAAAAGGGGTCCCAAGATGGAGCCTTGGGGAACACCGGTAGAGATGGGAAGGAAAGGTGAGGAGGATGAGAGCCATTTGA
The DNA here is from genome assembly GCF_019279795.1 of Protopterus annectens. NCBI lineage: Eukaryota > Metazoa > Chordata > Ceratodontiformes > Protopteridae > Protopterus > Protopterus annectens. The sequence goes on along the minus strand of NC_056728.1, from coordinate 1,829,736,715 downwards.
CAGATTGTTCCCTGCCAAATAGGTAACTATTAAACCAGGCAAGTGCGGAGGGGGATAGGTGGAGATCTGCGAGTTTGGATAGTAGTAGAGGATGAGAGACAGTATCGAAGGCTTTGGAGAGATCTAGGAAGAGACAGGAAATGAGTTTATTGTTGTCTAGGGCCTCTGCAATGATATGATTGAAGGAAAGGAGGGCAGTGGTGGTGCTGTGGTGAGGACGAAATCCATGTTGGGTAGGGGTAAGTAAGTGGTGTGTGAGGAGGTGACTGAGAAGCTGTGAGGGAATACATTTTTCTAATATCTTGGAGAGGGGGGACAGAATGGCAATGGGTCGGTAGTTTGAGGGGTCAGTGGAGTTTCCACCTTTATGAAGAGGGATAGTGAAGAAAGATTTCCAAAGGGTGGGGACAGTTGATTCCAGAATAGATCAATTAATTAGTATAGATACAGGATAGGCAATTGAGTCAGCAGCAAGTTTGAGGAATGTAGGAGATAGATTGTCAGTGGAAGGAGAGCAAGGTTTTAGCTTGAGTGGTAGAGATTTGATGTAAGTAATGAGAACTGGCTCAAAAGAAAACAAAGTTGTGTTAGTGGGACTACTGGCTCAAAAGAAAACAAAGTTGTGTTAGTGAGACTTGGAGAGGTGGGTGTCAGAATAATGAGTAAATCAAAGAATGTGGGGAGAGAATTTCTAACTATTGGTTGCATTTGGAATAATCTTACATTCAGGTAATTGTCTACAATTTTGAATTTTTAACCACATAACTTTGCTTAACTCAAACTTATTAATGATGTGGTCAACATTTTGTAACTTCCCATTGTCTAGTAATTAATACCAGTTTAACTTTTTTTGTCTTTAAATGTAGTCATTGTTGTTAAATTAAATGTATTAATACTATTTTAAGTATAGGCAATTGAAAATACAAACAAAATACATGCTTTATGTTCAGGGTTCCTGAAAATAATTTTGTAAAGGAGGTTGTTATTGTATTTGTTTTTCTTTTACTAACTAATGAAATTTATTAGTAGCTATTATAGTATGTTATGATTTTGTTAAATTGTTGGTTTTATGCAAAATACCTCCATGAATATATTTCCATTTTGCATTATAATTGTTATTTAACCAAAAATGATTGTCCTAATAATCAAGGATAAGGAATATAAGTCTAAATCTGTCAGACCAATGCCACCCAATGCCCAACCTCTAATATGATGGATTAAACCCAATCTAGGCTTATTAGGAAACCATAAAAACCTCAGAAACAAAGAATTATGCTATTTTATATTTTTGGGGGGAGTGGGAGGGATAAAGATTGTATTATATGTAGAATTTTAGGAAGGGTAATCATTTTAATTAAGGATTGTCTCTCTTCCATAGTGGGAAAAAAATCATTTAATTTATTAAGAGTTTGCTTTATGGAATTTAAGTTATTATTATAATTAAGGGTTGTTATATCTTTAATATTATCAGACAAGATTATCATTATCCATAAGTAAGTGATTTCACCATCTTTCACAATGTATTTATGTAATTTTGTATCTATTCTATTAAGATTAAAATTAACAGGTAACATTTTGGTCTTATTCTCATTAAAACTGAGTCCAAACTTCTTCTGGAATATTTCTCTTGTTTGGAATACTGCAATAAGAGAAGAATTGCAATCAGTCAAAGTTAGTAGGATGTCATCTGCAAATAATTGTATTTTGGGGATTAAATTAGTATTTATTAGTATGCCTTTGATGTTTTTCTTTGATCTTATATAATTTGCAAAAGGTCCCATAACTAGAGAAAAAAAAACAATGGGACAAGGGACAACCTGGTTTAATACCTTTAGTAATCCTGATTGATTCAAAAGTATATAAACCTATCTTAATGTATGCAAATGAGTTTTCATAGAGAAGTTTGATTAATTGTAAGAAATTGTTTGAAAAATTACATTCCTGCATAACTAATAGTAAGTACTCCAAATTAACTGAATCAAATGCACTATTGATATTCATATTAACCAAAGTTAGTTCTTGTTTTGAATTATTAGTATAATCAATTATTGATAGTATTCTGCTGAACTTGTCATAGGTGTTCTTGTTCATTATGTACCCAGCCTGATCATTGTTTATCAACATTGGAAGAAATTACTTTATACTACAGCATAGATTGCCATGAATATTTTATAATCTACATTTAATAATTAAATTGGTCTATAAGAACGTTGTGTTGAGTCCTTGCCAGGTTTTAAAACTGGGGATATTAGATGTATTTCCAGGATGGTGGTCCCTTTGTAAGTCCTTTAACTATTGAAAATACCGCTAGCAAAATTCTCAAAGCATACTTAGCCATCGTTTTGTAAAGTTCAGGTATTATACCATAATTTACAGGTATCTTATTGGGTTTTAATTTATTAATTTGAATTTTCACTTCAGACATTGATATAGGCTTCTCAATTATTTTATTTGATCTTCTGACAGTCTATTTTCAGTATACTTTTATAAATGTTTTAATTAAATCTTGTGTAGCCATTGTTGGTTTGTGTTGATTAATATTATTAAAATGAGACCTGGAAACATCCAGAATATCTTCTATTTCAGTAACTTTTTTAATACTAGAGGAGTATAATTCTTTGAAGTGGTTAGATTTAACAGGCATTTTTGTTCTGGTAGCCAGTGCATGCATAGATTTAGGATTTATGGAATAATTAGTTATTTTAATCTTTTCTAAATTCATCATAGTTTATGTTGTAAAATTTCTAACTATTTACTATTTAAGCTGTTTCTTTCTTTCATTAAGTTATTATCTCCTTTTTGACTGTCAAATTTTAACTTATCAATTTTCTCTTGTAAATCTGTCAATTCTTTGTCCCGTTGTTCCTTTTTTTGTGCATACCAACTTGTAATTTTGCCAAAAATGTATGCTTTTCAAGAGTCCCATACAAAAATCTCTGCGGTGTTACCTGTATGATTAATTTCAATAAAAGTTTGAATTTCTTTATTAAATAACTTCTTAAATTCTTTCATATTGGTTATATATGCAGACATCCTTTTAATTGGGATGTTATTACTAGAATTCGATATAACTCCAAATGTTTTTGCATTATGATCACTGATGACAGTGGGTGAGAGACTATGTTAATGTTATCTATTGTACTAGTGATCTCATTTGAAACATATACTCTGTCTATTCACGATTGTGTCCCATGCCTGTGTGAGGAATGTCTAAAAAAGAATGAGTCTGATACTGAAAACTCATCTATATCTCTCATATTATATAGGTCAGTGAACTCCATCAAAGCCTCCACTGAGGCAGGTTTCTTCCTTTTACAGCTAGTGTTGGTATCCTTGTCAGTTAAAAGACAATTAAAGTCACCTGCAAAAAATGTTTCCCTTTGATAATTGTATCTAATTCATCTATAATGGAAAGTTCAGTCCAACAGTTTCAAGATGGATTTTCAATGAAAACCGAAACAGCAAGTAAAAGGCAGAAAAATCACACAGGCAAAATCACCCAAAAGACCTGGCAAACCACAACCTACTATATGTAGTCCTCCTTTGAAGAAGGTCCATGAGAAATATGCAAATGACCACTAAAGAACATAGATACATTTTAGTTACTGGCTTCTGAATGCTCAGTGACATATATTTTTTATAATTCTTTATTGATGCATTCATGCCAATAACACCATAGCTTAAAATATGACAAATTTTATCCTTTTTTATGCAGCATCAGTATAGCATAAATGGAGACTTTAGGCATTCTCTGCAAACACAAATAAAAAAAAACTTATATCTATAACATTAGGAGTGACTGCAAAATTTTCCAAGTAATGACCAAAGCAGTAAGCAAAACTGTTACACAGAAAAGCCATGTATGAAAACCAGCAAAAAGACCCTTGCAAAATAGAGTCTCAGATTTGTAATACCTTAAATCTTCATTGAAGAGGCCCAAAGGAAATATGCAAATGACTCCTTAAAGAATGCAAGTGCTCATTTGAATGATACCGATCCCGTACCTCTATGATCTATAAGATGGAAGACAAAAATCACATGGCACTCAAAAGAGTTTTTTATTTTCTAGCTTTGCAATGTCTGTTCTTTACCATCCCACTATAGCTATGATTTGTTTGGTTAAATAATAGGCCTACACCTAAGGAGTGAGAGAATGAGGTTAGCACCACATAACCCAGCCTAGGCAGCTTATGATGCTCCTGAGGTGACAAGCATGATTCCTGGAATATAATAGTATTATGTTTATGTTTCTTTTTGTAAACACGCACCTTGTTTCTCTTATTTTGGAGTTTAAACCCATTAGTACTGACTTGAACATAAGAACGTGATAAAAGTAAATCTCTGTATCAAAAACATTGAGACGTAAGATAAAAAAATTAATGGAATATTATCTTGATGACTTCTCCTGACTAACAGAAGTTTTCACTGTCTTCACAAAACTAAATGCACTGCCCCTTCCATAAGTAAGTACTAGGCTAACTGTGTTTGTGGGCTAGTTTAAACCTAGCTAGTTTCTCTTGGTAACAATCAAACACTGTGGCACTTGCCTGTGAGGTAAAACAGATTAATGATTATAAAAATAAAGCATCCCCAAAAGGAATTAACCATGCTGAAAAACACAGCTGAAACAAAGTATAGGATAATAGTAACAGAAACACAGCAGAACTGAAAACAGCCAAATAAAAACTTAAAAATGCAAGAGTAGATAAAATTATATTTAACTTTAATAGCAGACAAATATGTGTAAGCACTTTCACACCAACGGGTGCTTCTTCAGGCCATGATCATTTAGTACAAACACTATACATAAAGAGAGTAACCAACTACATCCCACCAATAAGAAATATCATCATATAAATCAACCAATTAAAAAAATAATTTAAATAAATTCCTGGATTTTAATACTGGCTTTAAAGAAACCCTGCCATTAAGGCTGGGTGTCTTATCTGCTTGAAGACTAACAATCCAGCATAGCTCCCTATTTTCTATAAAATTCCTATAATCACCCAACCATGAGCATCATCTAACATTCTCTATAACCTTGAAACTAAAAGCATGAGAACTTCCTAACTCTAAAACTTGTCTGGCCAAAGCATTTAAGCTGTCACCTATCTGAATGTAAACAAGTCGGGTAGCAGCAAAACCAATACAGACCAGTAAAAGCCAAAAAGATTTAATAAGATTAAGCACTTTTCATTTGCTCTGTCAGCAAACTTCTTCAGACAACAAAAGTAGTCACATTGCGAGTATATATACATTTCACTCTGGGTTAATTAGTTGATTAATCAATTAACTTACAGAGGCAACCAACTTCTCTAATTACAGAGCCATCCACTGACAATAGTAAAATACTTATGCAAAAATACTAAACAGCATTCACAACCAAATAGTGGTAGTAATAAATCTAAAAATAAAGGGAAATTCTAATAATACTAATAGTTATGGTAGTAGTTGATATAAAAAATAGTAGATATAGGAAAAACTATATATCTATATATATTATTTAATAACATATATCGACATGTGTCTTTTTTGTATATAGAACATTTTTTATATACAAGTAAAACCATACTAGAGTAGATTTCAGTGTGAACATTCAATATAAATAAATCAAACATTTGTCAACATTCACTTTACAGCTTCTCCTATCTAAAATATGTTTATGTCTAATTCATGTTAAAACCAGATGTATATAAAAATGAATAATAAATTAAAATAATCTGACATTCTATATTAATATATTTTCCTAAATTCATCTTTTTAGACTTTTAAGCTTTAACACACTGCTCAAACTACAGGTCTCATTTATACCTGGTAGATTATATGCATTAAGTTTAATCTGCCAAAATAGTTCCAGTTCCTATCTGAATGTAATTTACATGCTCCCTTATCCTTTCAAAGATTAGTTTTGCCCACATAAAAGGAAGTGCATGATAGGCAGGTAGCTAAATAAATAACATTAGCAGTCCAACAGACTAGGGTGGCCACGGTGGTGCAGCAGTTAGCTTTGCCAACTCACAGCAAGAGGCTCTCTGGTTCGATCCTCGGCTGGGGTGCCTTCTGTGCAGAGTCTGCATGTCCTCCCTGTGGTTGCGTGGGTTTCCTCCAGGTGCTCCAGTTTCCTCCCACATCCCAAGGACATGCTGTAGGTGGATTGGATACTCTAAATCAGCCCTAGGTGTGAGTGCATGCATGTGTGTGCCTTCTGTGGAAGGTTGGGCGCCAGGCTGGCAACTCGACACCATAAAACTCCACTGTCAATCATGAGTAGACAGGTGATCTGCTGTGGCGACCCCTAACTGGGAAAAAGCTGAAAGAAGAAGAAGAAGCAGTCCAACAGACTGCAGTGGCCTTAAACATAAAAACAACCCCAGAAACAGGATGTACAAAAGTGTTAGAAGTTTCAGTATGAGAACAAAAATTACATCTGCTGCAGCGACTGGTGCCAAAATCAGCAGAGCACAGATTAGATCATGAATGGCTGTTCTATACAATAATGGTCTTTTAAGAGATTTTTTATTTTTATATATAAAGCGTGGTAACCCCTAACTATATCTTTAATCCGATCATTAGCTGTCAAAATAGATAAAATAGTTCAAAATTGGGAATACAGTGTGCTCAAACACCAGTGATAAAAATGCAAGTATTTATTAAAAGGAATTAAGCGCTTTCATCCGTCAAAGCAGGACTTCATCAGAATACATTAAACACCAACTCTTTACTCAGTTTATACAAATGTTCTTAATTGAGTGATAACATAATTATTGAGGGTTAAAAGATTTAAAGATACAAAACCCAGGTACTAATCCTTGTCAAACCGTCAGTTCTGCAGTACCATGAGCTTTAAAAGCAATACATAGTCCAGCCTTAATACAAAACTAGGAAGTGGATTTTAAAATACATTTAAAACCAGTTTTTAAACAACATATTATCAAAGGTGAACCTTCATCCATCAAATAGTACTCTATGTTAATAAAACATTCACAACCAACTATATAAAACATGCATTGTGATTTAAGTAAGGTTGTAAGGAAATATGCTCATTTAAACCTGGGGTGTATGAAGCCTTTAACTTGAGTTGCCACTTCATTTCCTTAAGGTCACTTGCCCCGTTCCACATGCCCTCCCCTGGGGTTTTTTAAAAACTTTGTCTATTATCTCAAATTTGAATTTAGTAAAATTAACACAAACTCTAGATGTCTTACCCATCCCCTGTCTTTCAGGGTGTGGGTTTGGTGAAAATCCTTATGGAATCCTTGCTGGTGAACCCTACTGGGATTCACATAATGGGACTGTGTTTCCTTTCTATAACCCTGTACCCCTCTCATACTCTTTTTTCCCCTGACTGACTTTGATTGGGTAAACATTCTGGTTTGCATATTGATTAATATCCCTAGATAACTTTTTCAGTTTATTTTCAAACACCCTTGTATATTTCTTTTCGACCCTCGAAAACTGCTTAAAATACAAATGCTCCCATTGATTAAAAATTAAATCATTATTAATATCTGAATTTAACTTGTCAATCTCTCCATTTAAAACATCAATCATACCTTTGTTAAACTTAATCAGTTTCTTCATAAACTCAAATCCATGTCTGTCAAACATTTCCATAAATTCCCAATATACTTTATCATTAATGTCCAAACCAAAGGGAAATTTAAATACTCAAAGTTGCTGTGGCATTATTCTATGCTCTAGGCATCTCTTAAGGTAGCTGTTGTCCATTTGCAAGGATTTGAGTTTAAATGTTTTTTTTTTTCAAACATAAAAATCAGTTCCTTTAATGAATTTCTGGTATTACAGGTGGCAGCTATAAACTCCTTTTCTCCTCCACCCATTGATTTTCCAAAATTAAATGTAAGGTCCATTAATCTCTGGTAGTTTAAACCCCTATCTTTACATGATACATTTCCAACATTTACGATGTTAGACTTGTGCTTATTGTCAAATGACCTATTATTTTGAAATATGTGTGAATCATGGGAGTTCATACCAATTCTGCCATTGCCATTAAGAGAACTAGCAGGCAGAACAACTGCTGCATGGGTTTTGTGTGTAAAGGTACCGTTATTGAAGATTCTGGGATCATTCAGAGCATCACCTTGAGTGCTTCTAATTGTCAAATCCCTACGATTCATCCCTGGAGATGGCTTTTCATTTTCATTGTGCATACAGCTAACATTTGCATCACAGGTCTGTTTTTTGTTACATTCAGCAATCTGTGGAATATGCGCATCTCATCTCCCACTATGGACATCATCTGGCTGAGTCAGAAGGTCAATTAATCTGGTCAGTTCACCCTTCACTATCGCAAGCTCAGAACTGACCCATGCAAACTCATCCCTGTGAACCGGGGAAAGCACAGATGGAAAATCATCCAAGGTATCCATACAGAGCCACTTGTAATTGTAATAACAACTAGTAATAAACAAAATAAAATTAGTTGAAAAGCAGCAATACAGTGTACTCAAACACCAGTAATAAAAATGCAAGTATTTATTAAAAGGAATTAAGCACTTTCGTCCATCAAAGCAGGACTTCATCAGAATACATAAAACACCAACTGTTTACTCAATTTATACAAATGTTCTTAATTGAGTGATAACATAATTATTGAGGGTTAAAAGATTTAAAGATACAAAACCCAGATACTAAACCCTGTCAAACCATCAGTTCTGCAGTACCATGAGCTTTAAAAGTAATACACAGTCTAGCCTTAATACAAAACTAGGAAGTGGATTTTAAAATACATTTTAAAACGAATTTTAAAAGAACATATTTTCAAAGGTGAACCTTCATTCATCATATCGTACTCTATGTTAATAAAACATTCACAACCAACTATATAAAACGTGCTTTGTGATTTAAGTAAGGTTGTAAGGAAATATGATGGGGTGTATGAAGCCTTTAATTTGAGTTGCCACTGAATTTCATTAAGGTTAAGTGCCCCTTTCCAGTTGCCCCACCTGGGGTTTTAAAAACTTTATCTGTTATACAAAATTTGAATTTAGTAAAATTAACACAAACTCTAGACTGTTTATAAAGAGCATTTTTATCATTTTGTTTCTGTAAGTCACATAAGTGTTTGTGTTGGTTAGTTGGTCTATGTACTGCTTTTAAAGCTCATTCTTAACATCACATTCTTGGATAGATTTGAATTTCCAATTTCATATATTTCAGAAAATGTCTGCTAATGCAAAACTTGTTCTAGCAACTTTCTAAATCTAAGTTTTTAAGAGCAATGTATAAAACCTGTCTCTGATTTTGAGCCTTTAACTCCCCTTTATTTTGACTGTGTCAAGATTTCTTGCAGTTAGAGGTTAAGAGGTATGGCTGATAGCATACCATCTTTAAATATTTTTCTTCTGTATGGGTACATCAGTATAGGTCACAAAGAAATGCAGTTATAGTTTAATAAGGATACTTTATGCTACACTTAAGCTTTAATTCCTACATGACACAGAATATTTAAAATATTGGAAGATGATTAGATGGCAAATTGCATGAACATTTTCTCTAACTTCCAAATAAGACTCTTAATAAGCAATAGCATATATTTCTCACTGCATAAAAATGAAGAACGTATATTATTATTATCATGTTTAGTTTACTTTCATTTATCTCAGGCTCACAGACATGAGTCCATTAAGGTATGATTTATTTTCACTTTGAATTATTTATAGTGTATGTCATTAAAACATAAACATTAACATAATGATCTTTTAACTTCATAATGGGACTTACAAAAATCAATAATATACAATTATGCAGATAGAACAACAGCGTAACTGTCTTTGAAGACCTTATCATATTAGACCATAGTATTCTGACATTGTTAATAAACACAGTCTATATCATTAAAATTTGCAGTATTTATTTAAATGCACTGTAACTCCTCATTGACACCTATATCGTTGAATGATATACCTGCACTTTCAACAGAAGCAACATTTCTGACATGATGTCTATTATCTTCACTCAAATACCATACACATATAGCTGCTATATAAGTAAATACATGAATTCAAAACAAGTTCACACGGTTTCTAAGACTTCCCATATGTTCTTCCCCCATAAGTCTGGGAAGCCACTTGATTGCTCACATAGCGAGTCCAAGACTGCATTGTGTTGTTTTGCGGGCTCACTTCCCTTTACCAGTGTTGTGTTACCATAACTCTGTTATATATGTTTGGGGGATGTGGAAATACACTTGTTTCATGCTGTCACATTACTTTGTATGCAAAGGGCAGCTTTTGAAACTGTAGGAGAAAACAGCTGCAATAAAAAGGATTATGCTGCAATCTCTCATGTGTAATTAGCCTATAAGTACTAACAGAAGGGTCTACCATCTTTTTATTGTCACTCATAAAAGAACTATACCATACTAGTCTATAAATGCATTAATAATTTAGCTTTTTATGTTGACATGATCATACTATGACATAGCATGCCTAATTTTTAATACTATTTGGTAATAATTAAATAAATTGTTTAGCTTCACAATGGCATGTATAATATTCCATGGTATACATTTCCACATTTCTGTGAAAACTAAATGTATAACACAGCCATACTATTACTCGTTCAAATAACATTTATCTTATTGGCAACCTTACTGAACACATGGATTGCTCAGGTATTACTGTGGAGAGCAAACCAACTAACTCTAGTAATAATGAAAAATGAACTTATTTACAATCATGTCCAACTGCAGCTCAAAAGAAGTGAATTGAACATGGTATTGTCCCACCATATTAAATTAAATAAACAGAAGTTGCTTTTCCAAAAGTATTGGCTTTGGGCACAAGTTTGCAGACCTTTTTCAGTGACCACACATGATTTTTGTCTAAATGGAAAAACATAATTGACCATAAGTATAATTATAAAGTCAAATGCCAACCATGAATATAAGCCAGTGTTTTTTTCAGAATGGTATAACTAGAGCACAGTAGGATGTATTTTTGTATTTATCATAGCAAGCACAGTGGTGAAATATCATACAAAATACTATACCCAAGAGAAAGAATAAATTTGTTTAAAAAGAATTGACTTTGCTTGGACTTTTCCTCTTATACCACCTCTGCTCCCACTGAACTTGTAAAATCCCCTGAATTAGCAAAGATAATGTACTCCATCTAAGCTATCCTATTAGTGAATGGCAAAGACAACTCCTTCAACTTGTGCATCACCTCCTTTGCACTTGTGAACATTTAGCACTGCTTTTGGTAAAATCACTTTTAATACTGCTGGAAAAGTCAGTGTATACATTATCTTTTGCTGTTTACATTTCTATCATCTCTATGAACTGCATTCATTGCTATAGTGCAACTTCTGAATAGTTGTGATCCATATTTATGAGTAGATTGGCTATTGCAAAACTTTTACCCTGCTGCCACAACTGCCATGACACTTGTTCTTTTTCATACTGAGACCCAAACTGAAGTAAAATAATGCCTATCTTACCACATTTCCTTTCAGCCTGGGTTAATATCAGTTGTACAAATTATTTACAAAACCAGTCTAAAATGACATCTTTGTTTTAACAAACTCCAACAAATCAACCCCTTCTTCACCTTTCAGGGCATTGGTCAGTCTCAGACTTCGTGTACAACTAAAGTTCCATATAAGCCTTCTGCCTATAAGTCTCAATCACATTCTCTTAAATCTCTTCATCTTTTTATAGGATCACAGGATCATAGGAAGTTACTAGGCTATTGGCTCTGAGGCCCTTATAAGCCTAGCCAAGAGATTAGGCCATGTTTAGACAAGTCAGCACCCAAAGCCCCTGTCCAGCAGGGACACAGGTGGAATCCCAGGGTTCTATTTTCTGTTTCCTATCCAGTTATCCAGGTTACACTTGAAAAAGAATAATGAGGTCTTCTGCTTAACGTGGAGAGGGAGTCTATTCCACAGATGGGGGAGTCTCTGGGACACAAATCTATCCCTCCAACAAGTCCTATTCATGTCACAGACCAGGTTGAAGTCATGAGTGCAGGTTACTCGAGTGAAGCTTGACTTGCGGATATGCAGCAGTCCCATGAAGGGGTCTGAGATGGCTTTGTATGCCAGACTGAGGTCACCTCTGAGGAGTCTGTATGAAACTGAGTAGAGGGACAGGGTTTTTAGCCTGTCTGTGTAAGGTAGATGTTTGAGGCCCTGGATTCTTCTGGTGAGGAACCTCTGTAGTCTCTCCAGCTGCTGCATGTGCTTTGCGAGGTACATGTCGAAGGGGGCATTGTACTCAATAACTGGCCTTATAAGGGAAGAATACAGGGATGTTATGACCTCCTTGTCCCTGGTTGAGATACCCTCACTTATGAGGTGGGCCATATAGAAAGCTTTCCATACAACGGAAGTGACATGGTGGTCAAAAGTCAGGTTACTATCAACCTGGGTGCCCAAATCCCACACAACTGATTGCGTGCTTAGAACGTTGTTATTAATGTGATAATATGTGGGGACGTCACTCTCCCTAAAGGGGATGATGATGCATTTTTTGGCATTCAGCTTGAGGCCATGCTTCTGACACCAGTCATTTGTTTGAGTGAGACCCTCTTCAAGGATATCCACAACACTTATAGTCAGCCATAGCCTACTGGTTTTGGCCTGCATCTCAGAGAAATATATCCTGAATAACAGAGGCCCCAAGACCAATCCCTGGGGTACATCGCTCTTTACTGGTCTAATGCTTGAGGTGGCTTCCCCTATTTTGATTAAGTAGGTTCTTTCAGTGAGCCAGTTTGCTACCCATCTGATAACATATGGATTGATGCCTAGTTGAGAGAGTTTATCTATTATGCCTGAGTGGGAAATAGTGTTGAAGGCTTTGGCAAGGCCAGGGTAGACAGTGTGCACCATCTTCCCCTCATCTACTGCTTTGGTGACTGTCTGAAAGAAGTTGACCCGATTTAACAGACATGACCTCCCCTTGACAAAGCAAACTCTCTGGGGTTAAGTGTTTGGAGGTTGACAATGTCCCTGTTAATGAGGTCCAAGATAATCCATTCCATGGCCTTGCAGATCAGGCTAGTTAGACTGATGAGTCTATAATTTCCCAGATTGGTGGATGCTCCATCTTTGTGTGAAGGGATGACAGTGGCTGTCCTCCACTCAGCTAGACAAAGCCAGTACTCAGGCTTTGGTTGAATATGGTACCTAATGGTGCTGCAAGTTCATGCCTGAGGTCATGTAGGATGCAGCCTGGGATGTTATCGGGTCCCATGGAGGCTGTATTTTCTACCTTTGACAGAGCAGTAATGACCTGTTCCCTAGAGATAAGGGGAGGGGGAGGTACTGATGATGCCCTGATTTACTGATGGGGGACAGAGGGGTGAAGTTTTCACTGAATCTGTCAGCCAGGAGGTTGGCTATATCTACAGAATTTTTGTATGTGGTGTCCTTGACCACCAGTTCTGAACAGATCTGTGCACTTCCTTTAAGACTGCAGACATACAGTATGTGAAGAAGGCCTTATGATTCTCTCTAGTAGATGTGGCCAATTTGGACTCCAAGTTGACTTTAAAGGATTTCACTAGTGCTCTTATTTGCTTGTTCAGGCTAAGAACAGATTGCTTCCAATTGGGCATCTTCTTCTTCTTGGTCCTGGACAGCAATTTTTCCTTTTGCTATGTAGTTTATTTATTGCAGATGTCCACCAGATAGGTTTACTCTTCCTTGCAGAGGATGATATTGTCCTGTCAGGTATTCTTGATTCCATACATCTATATAAGTGCTCGTATAGTACTTTGGTGTAGATTTGGACATTGGTGCCAGCTCCAACAGAGGGGTTGGGGCTGTGAAGCTGTTTATACCATCCCTCAGGAGGTTGTAATCAGCTTTGGAAAAGTTTTTTTTTTGACCCTAGCTAGGGAGGGGTCAGGGGAGATGCTGACTTCGAAAGTGACTGCTTTATGGTTGGATCTTAACAGGCAGGATGATACTGTAGGGGTGCTGCAGTGGTTACTTTTGTTGGTTAATGCCAAGTCCAAGATATAATCATCTCTTGTGGAGGTATCGACTAGTTGTTCCAAGGCATTAGCATTGATAAAATCGAGGAATCTCTGGGCATTTTCATTCTGGCATGTGTAGTTTTTCCAATTTATGGTTGGGAAGTTAAAGTCTCCCAGGATCAGGGTAAATGGTTGAATTGTGATAGATTTGAAGAGGTCTGGATAGGTGTAGTGGGCATCTTGAGTCAAATTTGGGGGCCTATAGCTAGCTATGATTTGAATAGGGGTCTTGTCCATGGTTAACTGCACCTGGAGTGTCTCCTGTGTGTCATACTGTTTGACCAGCCTAGAGGTGTATGTATCTTTAATACAAATTGAAATTCTACCTCCTTTGGTTTGGAAGTTTGGGGTCTGAATGTATGATAGGATGAGTAACCAGGTAAGGCTGGAGTGTACTCCGCAGCTTTGAAACAGGTTTCTGTGACTGCACAAATGTCAGCATCATCCAGGGTTAAGAATGCTTGCAATGAGTGCAGTTTCATGTTTACACTCGTAGCGTTTAGCAGCATGACCTTTAATTTGGGCTTTGTTGAAATTTTTATGTTGGTTTTATTGACCTCAGGACTTTTCATAAAAAAGGCAGTATGGGGGAGGCAAGGACCTTTGCCAGAAGCCTGAAGCTCAAGTGAGACAGATGCAGGCCATCTCTAGCAAAGCATCGTGGTCTGTCGATCATATCTTCCCAGGCTGTCAGGTACTGGATCCCTCTGGAATGACACCAGAAACTAAGCAAATTGTTAAAGTCAATCATTTTCTGTTTGTACTGAGGCATCATTCTGGGTGATGGTAAAATGCTGCTTAAGGCCAGGGACATACCTTCTTGGGACACATATTCAGTGCGCTCAGTCATGTCTCTCTTCATATAGTCCAGGGAGGTACGTCTCAAGTTGTTCACCACAACATGGACTATGACAGAGTCATAACAGTACCTGTTGTTGAGAGACTTGAATGCGTATGTGACATGGCAGATTCTAGCACCTAAGACAACTAACTGTGACTTTCTCCTTATCCAGCCTGGTGAGAGGCACATCTGTGTGTCTCACAATGGAGTCTCCCATGACTAATATGTTGGGTTTATGGTTAGGCCTTTGTGGTTGTGAGACACTGGTGTGTGGACTATGTGTGGTATGTGGTGTGGAGGGTTGTGGAGTTTGTGTGTGTTTTTGCCTAGGAGGTCTCTTTTGTTTGGGTATGTTTTTGTTGAGGACCTTTGCCTACGTGGGTGTGTATTGTATAGGTGTGGGTGGTCTTTGAGGTGTGGTATTTGTGTTGATAACCTTCTCAGTGCCAGATATACTGGCTTGTGAGGGAGAGAGCATAGACTCTGGGTTCTTAATGTGATTGCATCTCTCACAAATTGTGTTACTAGATGGTAATAGTAGATGGTTGTCCATGTACAGGAGACAGTTGCTACACTGTCTCAGGATGCCCATGAAAACCAGGCTGGCAGGTGAAACCATAGGAAATTGCCCAGTCATATTTGTCAGAATCTGAGGGAGAGAGGCCAGGGAGAGTTAAGGGGTAGGCCAAAAGCCCAAGTGCTTAAACTAAAAATAAGAGGCTTAGAATAGCACTTACAATTTAAACAGGCTAAAAACAAGCAGTAATAAATGCAACAGAGAAGATGCAACTGAACACTTTAGAGAACAAGTAGCTGAAAAATCAAGGTGAAGTAATAGAGTAGGAAACACAAATACTGTAAAAACAGCTGAGATTTTTTTAAGTGGGGAAGGAGAAAGGAGGAGCAGAAGATAATTCAAGGTTAAGAAACTAAGGAGGTTGGCCTTCCCAAATATTATTTCTGTATTAAGTAGAAAGAGCTAATGAGACTGGACTGGGAGGAGCATCCCATATCAAATTTACAGTAGGGGCAGTCAAATGCAAAGCCACCAAGTTTAAGAACAAGACAACAATAGGTAGGGAGGGTAGGGAACTATGCTACAGCTACTACCTATACTATTTAGGCAGAAAACACTACATAAATGTTTATCACAGAAAAAAACAGTAGTGATACACTAAATAAAAGTTTTAAACAGAAAAAGGAGCAAGGAGACTCTAGAGAATGCTTTTAGCTGCAAACAAATCAGTTATATAATACACTCATTGGCAGGAAAATCAGAACACCAGATGCTTAACAAATGGAGAAGATTTCTAATTAATACCTTTCACCCAGTGAAAATTAGCTAAAAAAGCTTTACAAAAAGTGAGGCAGACAATTTCAGTGCAACAATGCCGATTAGTTTATAGCAATAAAATACAGTACAAAGTAGGCAGCAGGCAATAAAAACTGCAATAAAAGGTAGGCAGCAGACAATAACAAGTGCAATAATTGTTAAGGATAAGCAATAGCTAGTAAAAATAAGCAAGAAAACAGGATACTTATTGTTATATATCACAGTTCAGAGTTGTGGTCAGTGCTCCTCCTCCATTCAGTTGAGTGTGAAATAGAAAAAAAACCCTCACAAGGGTAGATTTTAAGTACAAACCTGAAACAACTTAAAAAAAAACTCCAAAGAACCAATGAGGTGCTTACTCCAAGCCCTAGACCAGCCAACCTTTACCAGTCAATGGCCAATCAACACTACACTCTCATTAAAGTGAAGAATTGCTTCTGCTAATCCGAGATGGCCTGGAAAATGTGCTCAGAACAAAGCAGCCACTGCAAACAAACATCTAAGCCCAGAGATAGAAATCCTGAAAATGGACAATGCTACAACTACTAGCTACACTATTTTAGGCAGAAAATACTACAGAAGTGTTTATCACAGCAGAAAAACAGCAGTGAGACACTAAATGAAAGTTTTAAACAGAAAAAGGAGCAAGGAGATGCTAGAGAATGTTTTTAACTGCAAATAAATTAATTGGCAGGAAAATCAGATGAACAGATGCTTAATAAATGGAGAAGATTTCCAATCAATACATTTCACACAGTGAAAATTAGCTAAAAAAGTTTTACAAAAATGGGGCAGACAATTTCAGTGCAACAATGCAGATTAGTTTATAACAATAAAATACAATAAAAAGTAGGTAGCAGACAATAAAAAGTGCAATAAAAAGTAGACAGCAGACAATATAAAGTGCAATAAATGGTAAGAATAAGCAATAAGTAGTAAAAATAAGCAAGAAAACAGGATGATTATTGTTATATATCACAGATCAGAGTTGTGGTCAGTGCCCCTCCTCCTTTCAGTTCAGTGTTTTGAACAATTGGCTTTACAGTAAAATAGTATTTGTGTACAACTTCATATTCAAGAAATTCACACCCTTCCAGTTGTCTAAGATATTCTGAAAATAGTCCTGCTGGGTAGCAAAAATCACTTTTAATTGTTTTCAACATAGCATCCATTCCTTTAATATGAAAACAGACAATCATTTTGTTTTTTTCATGATCAATAGGCAGCCACCAGCTTCTGATTCAACCTCATTGTGCAGTACTTAAAAATAATCTCTTTGTTACTCTTCTTAATTTCTAACGTTATCAGTCTATGCATTATATTGTCATACATTCAATTATTAAACTCATATTAACAGAAATAGTGCTTAATTTCACCTCTTCTAATGCAGTAACCAGATAAGTTATCCAACCATGTGATACTTCATGACATCTCTTCACCGTAACTTATTTCTTCAGGTTTTTCTCTTGTACTTGTTATTAGTTTATTCTAATGTCTGTTTAAGTGCTTTTTTAGCCATTATTTTACAAATGATCATGTAATTTTCCATTCTGCTTTTCTAATATTTTTATTTTTTCCTTAATTTACTGTATAACATACACTGAAGCTAATTTGCTTCTGCTCTTTATTCTTCCGTGCTACAGTTGTCTATCAGTTGCAGCTACAAGCAGTATTGTAATAAACTTATTACAAAACTGTAGTTATGCAACTGAGTACTGTGTTTATGAATTCAAGGGTCCAAGTTTTGACACCATTTAGGCAAGACTTTAATAATAAAATTAAAATGTATGTGTGACACTGCCAGCCCAGCTAGCTGGAATTTTGTAAATAATTCTATGTTATTTGTGAATACTGCTATGATTTATATAGAACTGTATGTTATGTACTGAGCTTCAAGAATGTCACCATAGTGTACCCTACTGTAAAAGAGCAGAATGTTTTACAACTCTGTTCATCTCTTAGTTTTACTGAAGGAGACAGGATGTCTACAGCTAGACAATTCTTTCTATTGTCTTGAAACAGAAATAATTACTAGGTTTAAAATGTAAAGTGTTTTTATTGCTCTGTGACTTTCTATCAGCTACACATTTGAGGGATATGTATTTTTCACAGATAAATGTTACATTTTAAGTTTCTGTTAGCCTGGGAACCGAAGGCAGGTGGCAAAGAGTGATGTCATCCAGCTGACTCAGCAGTAATGTTTGATAGTAATGTAAGAACTCTCTCAGAAAAAAAGTCTGGGCATTTTGTATTTGTCTTTGGACCTGGAAACATCCTCTCATCAGCACTTGCCTTGCTAATAGTAAGTAACTAGGGAAAAGTGATTTCTTTTAGAGATAGATAGGAATATAGTAAGATTAGTTTAGATGTTTTCTGTATTTATTTGATACTGTCCTGCAATGTTGTTTTAAAATATTTCCTGTGATTCTGAACTCTGTAGTTACTGTGTTGATTGAGTATTGTCTTGTTTTTTTATTATTTATTATTAAATATATTTAAACCTTTTAATTGCGGCTAGTTTGTTTAGAGATATTTAAGCTCTTAGAGTACTTGCATATGTATTGCTGACCCTGTACAGGCCACTCTTAAATAGCCATGCAAGTCTTGGTCACATTTACCATTTGGATAATAGTAACATCACACAGTAGGACTGGTCACCCTTTGGAAAGGGCCTTACAGTAGCTGTTAAAGAGCTGGTTGGTGGCAGAGATAACTACCTTTTAGTCTGGACAGAAGGTGGCATAGCTAGTAAATCTGTGCCATCCTTCCCCAGGAGTGTCTATATGTTCTATATAAATCAGATTTCAAAGTATGTGTGTCAGCTACTTGGGCAGAGACATGAAGCACTGGTTGGACAGAGAGGGTGCTGGAGGTTTTGGCTTGACCACTCAGCTGAGACCTTAACCCTAAACTGTGCCAGTGGTGAGTCTTACTGGGGATCCGGAGAAAGAGAGAGAGGGAGAAACCAGCCTCAAACTGACTGTGATCTCTGTGTGCTCTTAAGGGAAATTGTACTTTACTGTGTGCATATTTGCCATCCTCCCAATGTGTACATCCATCACTGGTACTAGTGGTGAGGATTGAGGCTCCTTGATTACTTGGCCAGTGCAGGGGTGTCACATATTGTTTGGCAGTGGTGGGATATCCACATCAGATAATAATTGTTCTGCAGTGGTAGGATAGCCACATCACATATTAATTGGGTGATAGTGGTGAGATAGCCACATCACATATTAATAGTCTTGTAGTGCTGTGGATATTGAATTCCTGTAGCTTGTGTACAGTGTTCACTAAAGGCATCTGTACTCTCAATCAGCCATGCAGTGAACATTCAGAGTTCATATCACAATTGTTTTATTTTTTTTTTATTAGCTTAGTTAGTCAGGGAGAGCAGGCAAGCATGTCAGCAGAGGAGTATGGCAAGCTGACAAGGAGCCAGTTGGCTGAAATGTGCCAGGCTAAAGGACTGGTGCATGCTAACCTGACTAAAGCAGACATGATTGCAGCTTTAGTCACAGCTACATCACAGAATAGCAACCAGGAGGATGGTCAGACTGGCAGTGGAGATGTACAACTCTCAGAAAATGGACAGCTCAACCTTTCCACAGGGACTTAAAAATCCATGTGGAGTTAAAGAGACTTGAGATAGAGGCCAAACATTTGGAAATAGAAGCAGCAGAGAGACTGAGACATGTTGAGGCTGAGGAAAATGAGAAAATGCAATGCCTGGAAGCTGAGGAGAAGGAGAGGCAGAGGCAACATGAGAAGGAGATGCTGACCCTTCACCAGAGTCATGGAAGTAAAAGGGTAGGGAGTAACCAAACCCCAGAAGTAACAAATGTCAGTACATTTCTTCCACAATTTACAGAGGGGGATAATTTTGATAGTTTCATTCATATGTTTGAGAGGGTATATAAACAGTATAATGTTGACCAAGGGCTCTGGGTACGGTTCCTGATCCCCTTACTCCATGTTAAAGCTGGAAATGCTAATCTCCAAATTGCCTGATACTGATTGTGGAAATTATAATGTTGTAGAGATTGTTTGATAGAATGTTTTAAGCAGAACCGGCCTTAGGTCAACTGGTGCCCTAAGGCAAAAGGGCTCCACAGTGCCCCCCACACCAGCCAGTACCCCCATCCTGGTCTACATACACAAAAAAAAAAAGACTGGAAAAGCGCCCCTCCTAGAATGGTGCCCTAGGTGACTGGCTAGTTGGCCTATGCCTAAGGCCGGCTATGGTTTTAAGTTAACACCTGAAGCTTATAGAACAAAGTTTTGTGAGCATAGATGCAAGGCAGATGAAAGTGTGTGTGAATATGTTGCTGAACTAAGCACTTATTTTTATAGGTGGGTGAGTGAATGTCAGGTCACCACTTTTGAAGGGCTGGCAGACCTTATGTTGAGGGAAAAAGCCCTTATCACTTTGCCTGAGGACATGAGAATCTGGTTAGCTGATAGACAACGCAATACTGTAGATGAGTTGGGGAAGAAGGGAGACCTATACCTAGCATGCAGGTTATCACTGCACAAGAAAGGGACACCCAGTGCTGCTCATGGGGTCTAAGGGAACCCATGGTGGGCAGCCCAGTCTGCCACAACAGAGTCCGCCAGTAGCAGGAAACGCCATTAGTCCAGGTACATGTCCAGGACCAAGGGTTAAATGTTTTAAATGCAACCATTGGGGCCATGTAGAATATAAATGTCCACAGAGGCAAAGTAGGGAACAAAAAGTGGGAGAGCCAGTAAGTGGAAATGACAAAATGCCAGCAGTAGGTTGTCTCAAGACAAAAATGGCACCAAACTACCACAAGAGGTTATATCCTTTCTTAATGAATGGGAAAGAGGTCATGGCTAAGAGAGACACAGCCTCTGACCTAACCATTGTGAAGCTTGCAATGGTTACATAGGAACACTACTTGCTTGGAAAGTCTACTCCAGTCAGAGCTTTAGGAGGGACCCCATTCCAAATAGCTTTCACTAGGGTTCACCTTGACTGGGAGGGTGGAAAATGAAGCCAGCAAGTAGGTGTGTTTGAGGATATCCCTGCAGATGTCCTGATAGAGAATAATTTTGATAATGCAGTACCATGTATGCATGCAGTTACATGCAGTCAGGCTTGGAGACAAGCATGTGGGTTTGGTAGCCTGGGGGAGACCCAGACAGACCACGCACTTGCAGCCAGGACTGGTGAGATGGTTACTTCAGGGCGGGAGCTAGCCTGTAGCAGTGAGACTGAAGGTGAGCCACAGCTGCTTGTGGGTACTGATGTTCCCTTGGACAGAGTGATTGGAAGGACAGAGATAAGTAGTAGTACCCAGACTGACAGTGAGGCACTGCTGTCAGAGGATACCAGATTTCCTGTGGAAGGAGACCTGGGAAGGGTTACAAAAAGAGAGCCGAGACCGGCTGAGCTCTCAGACCCTACAGTACAAGGCCTGAGAGAGGTAGCTATTGAGGCACCTGATTCTTAAGGGAAAGGGAAATCTGTATACTGGGACAAGAGAGAGTGTACCCCTCAGGGTGGGCTAGAGGGTGAAAGAATACAGCAGTTGATAGTGCCCATAGCCTACCATTTGGCACTTCTAGCCATAGCCCATGATATTCCCTTTGAGGTCATATGGGCATTAAGTGTACAAAGAGATGTATTATGCAGAACTTCTTTTGGCCTGGGATTTCCAGAGATGTAACCAGGTACTGCAGGACCTGTGAGCAGTGCCAAAAGTAGATAAGGCAGGAGACAAGTTTAAAGCTCATTTGATGCATTTGCCTATGAATGAGGAGACATTTCAGAGGGTACCTATGGATATTGTGGGACCTCTGAGTACCCTGAGTTCCACAGGGAAAAAGTATATCCTAGTGGTAGTAAAGTATGCTGCCAGATACCTTGAGGCAGTGGCTCTGTACTCCTTTGAGGCAGAAAAGGTGGCAAATGCTTTGTTAGAGATTTTCAGCAGGGTAGGTTTCCCAAAAGAAATACTGACTGACAGAGGTGCCAATTTCATGTCAGACCTGCTGGCTTGTCTGTGGAAGTACTGTGGTGTGAAGCATCTGAAGACCACCCCCTACCACCCCCAGACTCATGGTCTTATTGAGAGGTTAAACTCTACACTCAAGTCGATGCTACGGGCATTTGCAGATCAGTTTAAGAGGGACTGGGACAAATATTTGCTCCATCTGTTGTTTGCTTACAGAGAGGTTCCCCAGGAATCCACAGGTTTTTCACCCTTTGAGTTGCTGTATGGGCATAGGGTGAGGGGACCTCTAGATTTGATTTGAGATGAGTGGGAGGGTGAGTGTGAATCCCACAAGGAGCCTAATGTGGCATAAGTCCTAAACCCCAGGACAAGGCTCAGGGAGCTCATGGGCTTGACACAGGAGAACCTGGCAGAAGCCCAGCAGCAGAAAAAAGTCTGGTATGACAGGAATGCTTGAACTAGAGAGTATACTGTAGGGTAGCAGGCAATGGTTCTCATTCCTGTCAGACACAACAAGCTGCAGGCAGCTTGGGAGGGACCCTAAAAGGTGGTAAGTAAGGTCAGTGATGTTAACTACATGGTAGAACTGCTAGGCAAGAGGCAGGGTCACAAATTGTACCATGTTAACATGATGAAACCTTACCATGATAGGGAGACCCTTGTGCTGAGTATTTGCAGTGGATTGCAGGAGGAGTCTGAGGGGGTATGGTGACTTGTCTCCTCAGTGATGCTTGGACTGACACCACAGTGGAAGGGGTAGCAATGTCCCAGCAGCTATCCCCTACCCAGGTTCGAGAAATCTGAGCAGTGTTACAGGAGTTTGGGGACATGTTCACTGGGAAACCAGGGTGCACCCACCTGGTGCAGCACCATGTGGATACAGGACCCCAAATTCCTATTAAGCAGGCCCCTTATAGAGAGCATGAGAAAGTCAAACAGACTCTGAGGGAAGAGATGCAGGAAATGTTGGAACTAGGGGTAATTCAGGAGTCCAGCAGTCGCTGGACCTCTCCAGTGGTGCTGGTACCAAGGAAGGATGGCAACACCAGGTTTTTATGGACTAAAGGAAACTAAATAGTCACACAGAGTCAGATGCTTATCCCATGCCTAGGACAGATTAAACCCTAGAGCAGCTGGGTGAGGCTAAGCATCTTACCACCATTGATCTTACCAAGGGTTACTGGCAGGTGTCCTTGACTCCCAGTGCTAGAGAGAGGTCAGCCTTTGTGACTCACTTTAGCTTGCTTGAGTTCACAAAGATGCCCTTTGGGATGAAAAATACCCACACAACTTTTCAAAGGCTGGTAGATTGTATCCTAGCAGGAGCAGGAGATTTTGCGCTTGCTTAACTAGATGATATTGCCATCTACAGCCATTCCTGGCAAGAGCACATTCAACATGTCAGGGAGGTGCTGGGCAGACTACAGAGGGTAGGGTTGACCATTAAGCCCAGCAAATGTCAGGTGGGAATGGCAGAGGTCTCCTACCTTGGACATAGAGTGGGAGTGGTAAGATCAGACCAGAACCTGCCAAAGTGGAAGCCATTCAGGCATGGCCTGTCCATGTTACCAAAAATCAGGTGAGGGAATTTTTAGGGACAGCAGGTCACTACAGAAAGTTCATCCCCAGTTATTGTACCATAGCTGCTCTCCTCACAGACTTGACAGGGAAAAACAGGCCAGGTAAGGTAGTGTGGACCCCAGTATGTGAGCAGGCATTCCAGAAGCTTAAAGGAGCTTTGAGAGGGCTCCCTGTGTTAACCAGTACAGCTTACAGCCAAGAATTTGTTGTGCAGGTGGATGCTTCAAACCATGGGGTGGGGGTTGTATTTAGCCAGGTTTCCTTAGAGGGAGAAGAGCACCCAGTGGTATATCTCAGTTGTAGGCTCCAACCCAGGGAGGAATGCTATGCAACTGTAGAAAAGGAATGTCTAGGGGTAGTGTGGGCACTGCAGAAACTACAGCCTTATCTGTATGGAAGGAAATTCACTGTAGTTACAGACCACAATCCCTTAACATGGCTACATCAAGCCAGCTAGCAAAATGCCAAGTTGCTAAGGTGGAGCCTAGAGTTGCAAGCATATGATCTAACAGTGCAGCACCACAGTGGGCTTAGCAATGCTAATGCAGATGGGCTCTCAAGACATGGAATGAGGTAGTGTATTCCTCATACAGTTTCACCCTCTCAAGCAATGTTTCTCAAGGGTCAGCTGAAAAACTAGCTTGAGTTTTCAGGGAAGGGAGAAATATGACACCACCAGCCCAGCTAGCTGGAATTTTGTAAATAATTCTATGTTATTTGTGAATATTGCTATGAATTATACAGAACTGTATGTTATGTACTGAGATTCAAGAATGTAGCCACAGTGTACCCTACTGGAAAAGACAGAATGTTTTATGATTGTGTTTATCTCTCAGGTTCACTGAAGGAGACAGGATGTCTAGAGCTAGAAGTTTATTTCTATTGTCTTGAAACTGAAATAATTACTAGGTTTAAAATGTAAAGTGTTTTTATTGCTCTGTGACTTCCTAGTAGCTGCATACCTGAGAGACAGATATTGTTCACAGAGAAATGTTACATTTTAAGTTTCTGTTAGCCTGGGAACTGAAGGCAGGTAACAAAGAGTGATGTCATCCAGCTGACCCAGCAGTAATGTTTGATAATAATTTAAGAATGCTCTCAGAGAAAAATATGGGCATTTTGTATTTGTAGTTGCACCTGGAAACATCTGCTCATCAGCATTTGCCTTGCTAATAGTAAGTAACTAGGGAAAAGTAATTTCTTTTAGAGCTAGATAGGAATATAGTAAGATTAGTTTAGATGTTTTCTGTTTTTATTTGAAACTGCCCTGCAATGTTGTTTTAAAATATTTCCTGTGATTCTGAACTCTGTAGTTACTGTGTTGATTATTGTCTTGTTCTTTTATTATTTATTATTAAATATATGTAAACCTTTTAATTGTGACTGGTTTGTTTAGAGATATTTAAGCTCTGAGAGTACTTGCATATGTATTTGGTGACACTGTACAGGCCATTCTTAAATAGCCTTGCAAGTCTTGGTCACACTTACCATTTGGATAATAGTAACATCACACAGTAGGATATCTCAGTTGTAGGCTCCAACCCAGGGAGGAATGCTATGCAACTGTAGAAAAGGAATGGCTAGGCGTAGTGTGGGCAGAAGGGGGCATAGCTAGTAAACCTGTGCCACCCTTCCCCAGGAGTGTGTGTGTGTTTGTATATAAATCAGACCTCAAAGTGTATGTGTCAGCTACTTGGGCAGAGACTTGAAACACTGGTTGGATGGAGAGGATGCTGGAGATTTTGGTTTGACTGCTCGGCTGAGATCTTAAGCCTATAGCTGTGCCAGTGGGGAGTCTTATTGGGGATCTGGAGAGAGAGAGAGAGAGAGAGAGAGAGAGAGAGAGAGAGAGAGAAACCAGCCTCAGACCTTCTGTAATCTTTGTGTGCTCTTAAAGGAAATTACTTTACTGTGTGTGTACTTGTCATCCTCCCAATGTGTACATCCCTCACTGGTGCTAGTGGTGAGGATTGAGGCTCCTTGATTACTGGGCCAGTGCAGGGGCATCATAGTAGGAGATGGCTATGACTCAGAAGAGCGAGACAGAGAGTATTATTAAGGAAAAGAAAATTTATTTTAATGGCATGTATCCTGAATGCCCATCTAGATTATTTGGCATTCTTTGAAGACTTCAGAACATGAATGGACTAGGGGTATGAAGCGTTGCCTTTATTTTATTTATTTAGCTGTGTAAATCAACCAGATCTGTATCATGTTTATAGGGAGAAGCTGGAAACACTGCCTGATTAAATGACTTCCTTAATCATATGGCATATAGGTGGAAATTGAAAAACTTGTTTCCAGCTCAGATCCATAATCCTCTGTGTTACAGCAGCATGTAATAACAAACTCACTTTACTCTTGCACTCAGCTGACACTGCTTAGCTCTCAGAATTTGTATTAGTGGTGTCACTAAAATGCTCACTCTACTAATAATTACAGCATACCTATTTACCTTGGGTAATTGTAATTGCTACGAACTGTGCTGTTATTTAGCCCTCCTGTTTCAAAACCTTCAATCTTGTGCGTGAAGCAGGTAGCTGAAGATCATTGCCAGAAGACCCATATGAAAGGTTCCCAGACAGGCTACTATAGTGCATATTTTACAAAATAGCTCTGTCAGTATCCTGTCATTGGTAGTGTGAATGGAGCTGTGGTTTCAAAAACATACTCCCAAGTCTAATAACACTGATATCATTCTCACCTACTAATATAATGAATGATAGAGGAATAATAATTTTCACAACTTACTAAAATCCAGGTCACTATTACATTGATGTTGGCTGGTAGGTAGTTCATAAACCTGTAGGTGCAGGCTGCATATAATTTGTCTCAGAAAAAAATAGGTATTATCAGGAATATTTGCAGACTAGATTGCATTTTCTGGTCTCCAATAATAAAGATTTAATGACTGAAGCCCTTGGTTATCATAACTAATTTAATTAATGGTTAAACCATTGAAATAACTGTGCTACAGGACATCAAGGAAAGAAAGAGCAAGCTGCTGCAAAAATAACTTAATAGAGGACAACCTTGAGCATATAGGGTAATGTTTTCCCTCCTGAGGTGTTTTAACTTTTCAGTATATAAATGTGATGTGTTTTGCATATAGTTTATGCATATTTTCCAGGCAGCTATCCATGAAGAACTAGTGTGTACAGTAAAACTCTTTACCTGAGCCACCATTAAATGGTAATTGTGTAAAACAACATCATTTGAAGTACTAGGTGTTATTTGGTTCTTGCCTGGGATGCCTTTTAAATGGAGTCTATATAGCTTCTGTGTCACTTTTTGGAAGCTGCCATTGTTTCCTCCCGTATTCTAAAGACATGTCATTGGAGAATTAGTGATCTTCTAAACTGCCATAGGTGTCTATGCCATGAGTGTGTGTGTGTGTGTGTGTGTGTGTGTGTGTGTGTGTGTGTGTGTGTGTGTGTGTGTGTGTGTGTGTGTGTGTGTGTGTGTGTGTGTGTGTGTGTGTGTGTGTGTGTGTGAGGGTGGGGAGTATGTCAAAAGACCCTTTTCAGCTACAACCCAGTTCAGAGGCTCAAAAAATACTGCAATTGTTGCATACAAAAGAAGCACATTTCAAAAAATCACAGAGAAATACAGCAAATTGTGTGCCATACTTAGAAAAGGATTAATGAAGTGGAAAAAGGTGATACCACCCCATTCCATAATACTTTAAAATATTGTACCAAGTCAGCCTGTGGTGTTTATAATAATTGTTGAAATTAGCATCATGTTCAAGCGCATAAAATTAGAAAGCTATCAGGTGTGATATTTGAAAGGAGCAGCATTGAGTTAGTAGTGCTTAATTTGTAATTCATATTCAGGGAACAAAGAGTCATAAGATTTTCCCAGATCCAGTGACAGTCCTAAATATTTTTTGTGGATTAATCACCTGTTCTCTGTGATATACTGTCAACAGGCTGCAAAACAGCTGAAGAAAACAGGATGCTGCTGACTGCACGTTACAGCGATGGTCTAATAATTCTATGTAGTAACCTTCTGCACAGCACCTCTTCTGTCTTATCTCCCAGGTAAAGCCATTACTCCTGGGTTAAGCAAGACCAAGGCTTTTCCAGTTATATGTGAGAGACTATAATTACCTTCCAGATACAAGGTACAGGGTTTGATTCTCATATGGGATAATTGGCTAGGCTGAAAATGGCCCCCAAGGCAGTTAGCCTAGAACTAACCCATGAACGTGTGTGTGTGTGTGTGTGTGTGTGTGTGTGTGTGTGTGTGTGTGTGTGTGTGTGTGTGATTCTATGTAATAACCTTCTACACAGCACCTTTCCTGTCTTATCTCCCAGATAAAGCCACTATGACTGGATTAAGCAAGACCAAGGCTTTTCCAGTTATATGTGTGAGACTATTAGTGTGTGTGTGTGTGTGTGTGTGTGTGTGTGTGTGTGTGTGGGTGTGGGTGTGTGTCTGTGTGTGTGGGTGTGTGTGTGTGTTTTGTGCTTTTTCCCTAAAGTACTTTTAAGTACCACTATTATGCACAGTGATTCAGTTCCCATTATTCTGCAAGCAAAACCCTTCAAAAGCTTGTTTACTTTCCTTTATGAAAGGTTGCCTTTTGAAAAACATATAGATTTTTTAACATTATTTGCAAATTGGATGTTGAGTACAATCTTCAGATGCAGGCATTTACTATTTGTTTCTATGTTTCTGGCCCTGTGTAGTTCTGTGTACTATTTGAGATCTGATCTTCCAGTTTATGAGTTAATTATTAGTGGCAATGTTAGAAAAAACAAATTCTGATTTGACTCTGACTTACACAAGTACAGACACACTTGCGCCCTGTCTAAACAAGCACAATAGTTCCATAGACTCACTCTTCTCACCTAACAGTCTTAAACTTCAAGACATTACATTTTTCAAGCACAGTGATTTGGTACCTTTAATTCATTTTCAGACAAAATGGAGTATGGCATTGGTGGCTATAGGAGTTTAATTGAGAAGCAGATGGGTTCAAAGATAAAACAGCCTACCTGTTATCATAATTTTTACTGTATTACAGTTCACCAATATGAAAAAGATATTGCCTTGAGCTTTACTTGTCAGTGCTATGAACTAAGCTGATAACAGCCTCTTTTACTGCCTAATCACATTTTCAGCTCCCTACCTTATTGTTATACTGTTGTTCTAATTACTGTTCCCCTTTGCAGCATTGTCTTGCAACAACTATTTTAAGCAGAGTACTTTGATCATTAAAATTCATGTTAAAACTTGTTAACTACTCTTTTAAAATAAACTCCAGGCTGTCAGTGTAGCAGTGCAAATACTTCACAATGTCCTATGAGATGTTTAAATATTGGGCAACTTCCTTCTCTAGGCATTTTTCCAGATTTTATTGTAATGCAACACAGCTTTGTTTGAGCTAATTACAGTGACCTGTGCTTTGATGAGAAACCTTTAATGCAAGCAGTTTGTGCAGAACATGTGCTGCATGTTTAGTATGTGAGTTAATAAGTAAACATATAATTCTGGACATTTAAAGTGCAGAAATCTCTGTTTTTCAACATGGCAAATGTGATGCCTTACTCAGGGCTTCTACAGATGACATACTCCGAGTCTTCAGTGGCGTTATAGAGAATAAACTGTGTTTATAATCTAGGCTTTAACTACTGTTTAAAGCACACCTCGGAAATGGCTGCTTAGTGGCATAGAGTATATTAAGTCAGAATAGTCAGCGTTGACTAAACCATGTTAAACTAGAATTCAGTGATGCTGATAAATCACTCCTCATTTCATCCCCTAAAGCAAGCTGAACCAATGATACCAGACTCCAGCATTTAATGCAGAAACAGAGAGTGTATTGCTATTGTAGCAGACGTGACACTACAGAGAGTCAAAAGGAAGTAGAAAGGAATGGGCCTCTAGGTAAGAAATGAACAAACAATTTGTCCAGCCCTGGTTCTTGCTATTGTTGGCCTTTAGCTAATCCTCTTCATAACTCAACAAGGTTTAGCTACTCATTTAAAAATGTCTACTTGCCAGTCCAGAAAGTAAATGCTAGATCACTCTGCTGTGATCAGACTTCTCTATTCAGATATCATTACTTTCAGTACACAGCTTCAGTAACCTAGAGTAATCCTCTTATATCACCATAAGAAGGTGCACTCTGCAACGGCACATTTCTTTGTTGTCTTAACAAAAATGCGCTACTAGTGCTCACAACCACAATTTCTCAGACTGTATTTGAACAACTGCAATGTTCCCAAATTGCAAAGATTTTTGTTTATTACTGGGACAAATTATATGTTATGTGACTACTTGAACTGCATTTCTGGATGCATTAAACCTCCTTGCCAGCACAGATAGCAATTTCAGTGCTATTGCTGAGCCCAGTTATGTTAGCGAGTTTGACAATATCCACTGCTAACTGTAGTGAAGTGAAGTTCACTGTTGTTGACATTCAGGAGCAGCAGCATCCTGCATTTGTGGCCTTCATTCTTATATAAGTGACATTAACTCAGTTTTTCCCAGGATTATTATATCAACCGTTGTTTGAGATGAAACCACTAGCTCTTCATCTGAGCAACATTTAACATGAAAACTACTTGAGATTGATATGTGGTTACCTCTGTGACAAGGAACTATCATTTTAAACGTTTTGTTTGTACATGTACAAACATGCACATACTAGTTCATGCACATGTGCACAGTGATGCACACACATTCTTACACAGTGGTGCACACACACACACCCACACACACACACACACACACACACACACACACACACACACACACACACACACACTCACTCTGATGCACACACACACACACACACACACACACACACACACACACACACACACACACACACACACTCTGATACACACACACACACTCACTCTGATACACACACACACACTCACTCTGATACACACACACACACACACACACACACACACACACACACACACTCACTCACTCTGATAGACACACACACACACACACACACACACACACGCACGCACACACTCCAATACACGCACGCACACACACACTCCAATACACACACACACTCACTCCAATACACACACACACACACACACTCACTCCAATACACACACACACACACACACACACACACACACACACACACACACACACACACACACACACACACACACACACTCACTCTGATACACACACACACAAACACACACACACACACACGCACACACACGCACACACTCACACACACACACACACTCTGATACACACACACACACACACACACACACTCTGATACACACATATGCATTATATTTATTTATTTGACATTTATTAACCAGGTTAGTCCAACTGAGCCGGAGTCCCATTTTCAGTGGAAACCCGAGGAGAAAAGTTCCAGATAGTTTCCAAATTTTTAACTATAGCAACAATGAACAAAATGGTCAAATGTAAAACATATGTTAGCAGTGTAATAACAGTGAACAAGGTGGTTAAAGGTAAAACATATGACAAGAGAGAATATAGAAGTAATATCATCATTCGAGCTTTAGGAGACTTTATTTGGATACATCCACCCTAACAACTTCTAGATTATCATATAATTCTCATTTGAAAAATGGGTAAGAGTGACTGGGCATTTACAATAAACCACACCTTCCATATTTCAGATATAACTTAACCACTTACTTCCCACTCATAACTCACATACACAATCTTTTATTTGTTCCTGTTTTTTTGCAGCTCAATATTCCACTTGTACCTGGTGCAAAATATATCCTTCAAAAGTTTACTCTTTATCTTGATAGGTGATATAGTCTCTTCAGGAAGTGGTTCCAAAACAAATATGAAAGAATTCTAAGATATATTCAACATGCACCCTGGAGTGCGTAAATATTCTGCACGTAAAGGAATAATATAAAGAGTGCATTTTGTTTAAGAAATACGAAATGTCAACCATGTAATAATAATTGATATTGTGCCAAATCTTCAGTCAGGACATAAAATAATAAATTAATTTAGCTAAAGAGAGCTTAAAAATGAAACTCTAGTTGCTAAACTCCCATCTGAGCTACATGTTGTAAAGACCAACTTTCCATTCAGCTTGCTAATTTCGTTCAGCATGAGACGAAGTTTAGTACTTGATCTCACAGAACAAAATACTAATTTGCTTCTTCAAATACAGCCTCGCTTCAAAAAAAGCATTTCATCCCATGTTTAACTCTGCACAAGCTGTACAATTCATGAAAAAAAAAAGAATGTTGACACTACCAAAGTTCTGCCCCCTCCTTCCATATACCATGAATCAAATCAATTTACCAGGAGGCACCTAGGTCTAAATCTGATAATATTTTTTATACTCCACCTGGCTTTGTGATGTAGAGGAATGAAACCATGACACAGACAGCTTGGGTTTGAGTTGTATCTTAGGTGCTCACAGAGATGGTTTGGGGTTGAGGAGTCGGGTGGGAGTTAGGAGAAGGATCAATTCATCCATTATGGGGGAGGAAGTTGTGACTTCCAGTTTGGCTGTGGAATCCCAATCTGGTGAAGCCTTTTGGAGGGTATATGAGAGGATGCAAATAGGAGGGAGATGGCTGTGGAGTCCCCACAGCGATGCAGTGCCTAACTTACTACTGGGGGTGGGGGGTGATAGAGGTTAGTGTTAGTTTGGGAAGGGAAAGAATGATTCCTCCACCTCTGACAGAATGATGCAGGTCATTAATTTGAAAATGTTCATGCCTGCCATTCTAGAAGAATAGGTCTCCCTTTGGAGGCAGTGTTTGTGAGACAAGCCATATGCACTCAACAGGTGGGATGGTTCACTGTGACTCATGGGCAGACTAGAAGGAATGCTTTTCTTTGCATCTTGGACTGGGGAGTATGTCAGACACCTTTGACCATATTGTAGGTTACATGTTTCTGGAGCTGGTAGCTGAAGCAGTAGAGTAGGTGGGGAGGTCTAGATTATGGACCTATCCAGACAACTCACACTCTGAGCTCTGGTGAAGTTTTCCAGTTGGAAAATGAATGGGTATATCTGATTGGGAGAAGGCCAGATAGTTCTCAGGCACAGGGGAACAACACATATAGGATACACTCTGGTGGCAGAGAGATAAAGTCCGAACTACAGTCCAGCCAACCTGAGTTTGATTAGTCATTTGGGTGACTGATGGAGTGGTATTGAGAGATGGATTTTACCATCTCAGCAAGATGGGCAGTCCCAAAGCTTCCTCCATATATGATCCCTGGTGGAGGCTGAGGATGTGAGAGATGGGTGTGGTCTGATGAGGGAAATGGGAGAGTGGGACCTTGACTGATTTGCTGTGGAAGCAGAGTGTTATGTAAGCATGTTCTCACTGCACGACTGCCACTCAGATGTACTTAAGAAGATTACAGGGAAGGGAGTAAACCACTGGCAGGACATAAAGTGAAAAATCTGACTCTCCCACTATGGCCTTATGTTCTGTGCCATCCCCATACCTGAACTGGAGATAGTCCAGGGGAAGAAGGAGAGACTGGCGGCCATGGTGATGGAGGGAGGCAATGGGATACATTGTAAAGAATGAAATGTGGAGAGCCAGTAATGACTACATGCATACATAGCTAACTAAATAAATACAATCTAGAAAAAATTCTTATAATTCCTCTGATAAAAACCTGGTTGATTAAATGACAAAACAGAAATCATGGAACAATTCCACGACAGACATCACTGGAACCAGTTGTAAAAGGTTGTGTCTCTGGCTTCCACCCCTCATAGTAATCAGTCTTCCAAAGTCCCTCTCTCATGTTAATCAGTCTTCCAAAGTCCCTCCCACATGGTAATCAGTCTTCCAAAATCTCTCCCTCCCTCCCTTCTTTCCTTGCTATTGTCTGTTGTGTAACCTGTTTAACTATTTTCCCACCATTGTTTTCCATATATCCATAATACTAAGTGCTCACCCAGCAAATCAGTATTCTACTTGAATAAACTCCCATACTACAAATTATTTCCTGCTCATTTTCCCAGAGCTCTCACCCATAGGTCTCAACCTAAGAGGCCAATGTGGAACACAGACCCTAGTAATGTGTGACAAACAATCAAAATGTGGAACACCCTATTTTCACACTGCACAAAAACACACCATTTCCATGGAGCCTTGACAAATCTGAGCAGAATTACAGACAAATCAAGAATTAATAAGAAACACTTAAAATATGTCTATTACTTTGAGTCATTGACAGAATAAGAGAATGTGAATTAATATACATGTTCTGAAAAAACAATCAGGCAGGAAAAAAATCAAAAGTTACAACTCCAGCAACAGTCAGCATCCCAGCAACAGCACCGTCAGTATGGAATATTCCCTCCACATGCACTGCAGGCAAATTGAAACTCACCAAGTAATACTTTTTTTTTTCCTTGTTGCCCCTATTGGACACCACACACTTTCTTGGTCAGTTGGCCCACTTGTTGCCCTTAACTGGGTAGTGCTAACCAAGGGATGCAGTCAGTCAGGTAGCCACAAGGGATGGTTCTGCCTAGACCTAACACCTGCACATCCTTATTCATACCCAATAGATTGTCATGCAGTGGACCCTTGTGATGCATACCGCACTTCGTTGTGATGTAAGCAGTTGACCATGCTCCGCTCCTTGCAGACGAGTACCTCCAGATGATCCCCTGTCACCAGAAGAGATTCTGCTATGGAGAAGGTACCCATGAGAACACACCCTCTCCCATCCCTTGCCTAGTATAGATGCAAGCAGGCATAAGTATTATTATTCCTTTCCTGTACATGCCAGCTTTAACAGGCACCTGAGCATCTGCGTGAACCAGAGTTACCTGGTTGTAATTAAGGTTTTATTCCTCTATGCCAGCAGTGGAGGTAACTACACATGTAATACTTATAGTTATACAGCCAATATATGGGGGTGGGGGGGACAGGATCAATGGCATTGCTTTCCAAGTTTACATTGGCATGCCATATTATGCATACTTACCTCAAATTTGGAATAGCAAGGGAAAACGTACGGACTACTGCATATAACTAATTTAACATGATTTTGTATTAGCTGTACTGTTACAATAAACATTATCTTGCAAAAATATGGAATCATAGCTCAACCTCTTAGTATAAAACAAAGCCAAAAATGATAGGGGACAAAGCCGCAAAAATAGGTGAAAATTTTAAATATTTCTCTTATAAACTTAGAAAAGTGTTAGAATAAAAGGCCTTGTGTTAATCATGCATTTTCTAAAGGATATGAATTCTGAAACTCAATTACCTGTCATTATTTAGTGACATCAGTCCTCACTGATGTGCCACAAAAATGAAAAATCACAAATTTTATGACAAACAAACCAAACATATGAGGCAAAAATCTGGACTTTATGTGAAAATTTTGACAGTTGAAAGGTATGGTGGTTAGTATGTAAGAAATGATTGATTCTGTCCAAACAGAAACTACCACAAAATATATGGGCAATATACCAACAATATAATAAACCTTTGATATAAAAGTTATGTATGTACCGAAGCATCCCCTCCCATTCCCCTCCCATTCATTTAATGTTTTCTGCTTATCCTTCTAGTGCTTGGTTTTGTCTTCCTGAATATTTGGAAGCTGTCGATCTTGTTACATTGTTAAGTTTACCACCTGTCTGTCCACGCAGAGCTGATATGATTTCGGTACCTGAGCCTTGCCTGGAGGCATGCAAAAATAATCTTTGAAAATAGCAAACAGCCTGTTTCTTTACAGAAAAAGACACTGACATTCATCCAAGTACAGAAGAAAATTGTGCTAGTATTAAAGCACACAGGTATGACTAAAAATAAAAAAAAGAAACAAGAAATACAAATATAATATAATTTTGTAAAACATGGAGTTATTTCTATCAATGAAGGGAAAATAAGTATTTTGCACTGTGTGGGGGTGTGGTTTGTCCTGGAAA
Source organism: Protopterus annectens (assembly GCF_019279795.1). Lineage (NCBI taxonomy): Eukaryota > Metazoa > Chordata > Ceratodontiformes > Protopteridae > Protopterus > Protopterus annectens. The sequence goes on along the minus strand of NC_056728.1, from coordinate 1,829,701,056 downwards.
ATCTCATGAAGAAATGATCTGCCTTGACTATCTGAAGAGGAGGAAATCTGTCCTTATTCTCTATGCATCCTGCAATGTTCCACCATCCCAGTGATGATCACTGTCACTCTCTATGGCATGGAAACTAGTAGCGGACGTGACTGGCTGAATTCTCTGAATCATTAGTAGCTCCCTTTACCTTACGAGCACTGACTTGATTGGCTCGCATACCTCAGTGCTGATTAGCTGTGATTGTGTTACATGAGCCAATCAAAAATGGAAATGCGGAGCCAGCACTGTTCAATGCAGAACAGAGGAACAGGTGGCTAAGTGGATATTAAAGGCGAAGCATTCCACACAATGCGGAGCACTTAGCTGCTCAGCTCCCACCTGCTTCGCCCCCTTGCCACACCCTGAGATGGTCCTGAGTTAATCTTTATCCATCATTGGCAGATTACAGATTTATTTTATTGTTTTTTACTTCAGTTAACTGTTTAAATGTTACTGACATCTATAGGCTGTGAAACTGCCTCATACTCACAGGCACAACAATTCCTGGACTTTATTAACATTAATACCCTTAACAAGATGGTGTGCACATCCACCAGAGGTTCAGACATACTGGACCTGGTACTCACCAATATGGGAAAGCGCTGCCACCCCTCCCCCATGTCATCAACCTATGCTGAATTGTTTATATAGACCCTGTATAATCATGTAAATGGCCGTATAGAGGCTTCTTTATGTACTACAAGTAAGACCAATACAAACTCTGGAAAACAAACCACACTGGTGGAATCCTAACCTTAGGGTAAATAACAAAAGAGGAAAAAGGTCATGGCTAAAATCTGGCAGAGCAACTCCCATAATGATAGGAGCTCTCTGATTAAATAAACAGGAAACTAAGAGGACTAATTAAGTCCAACAAGGCCAATTGCAAGGTCAAGATAGCCTCACAGACTAAAGACAACTACAAGGCCTTCTACAATTATGTCCAAAACTTTGAAGGCAGCACACATTAGTGTGCTGAACTGGTGATCAGTGATATCATTTTCAAACAGAAGAGTGACATAGCAAATTTCATGGCTCATAAATTCAGCTCAGACTTTACCTCCCACTCCCGCTGTCCCCCCCGTGAAATACCTGCTACTATAACCCCCACTAAGAATTAACAGGGAGCAGTTCCTGGTGGTGCTCACTAAGGCGAAAACCACAGCCTCAATGGATGCCTGAAAATATCCTGGGATGCCTCCTAAATAGCATGAAACACGACCTTTCATGAGTCACTTTTTTTCAATTTTTGCCTCAAAATAGGCTTTGTACCATGAAAATGGTGGAGTGCAACAGTTATCCCACTTCACAAGGATAGACCATCAACTGACCACAGAAGTCACAGATCTATTTGTATGACTAGTCTAATATTGAAAGCTATGGAATAAATTAACATGAAAATGATCAACAAAGACATAGGCAACTGTCAAGACACTAGACTTGCCCCAAATTGGCTTTGTAAAGGGAAGGCTATGCCTATTAACCTGGTGGACTTCATTGAGAAGCTCACCAAGGCAGTAGATGAGGGAAAAATGGTGCATGCCATCTACCTGAACCTGGCTGATGCTTTTGATACAATGCCCCACTCAGGTATAGTTGACAAACTGTGCATAAACCCCTGCATAACTCACTGGATTACCAGCTGGCACATAGAAAAAATCCTGGAAGTCAGGATTGGTGATACCACATCCACTAAGGTCATCAGCAGGGTTCCTGAGGGCTCCATGATGGGACCACTCCTATTTGGAGTCTACTTCTCAGAGGTAAAGGCTAATGTCAAGGGCCTTTGACTGACAAAGTTTGCAGATGACTGCAAATTGGGAGTTATCATGGATCCCCCCATGACATAAACTTCTTACAAGAGGGTCTAATGCAGATAAATGACTGGTGTCAAAGTCATGGACTAAAACTCAATGCCAAGAAATGCACTATAGTGTCTTTTGGGAAAACTGTCATCCAGGCTGTTTACTTCCATCAATTATATTATTGTATATTACATGATATTATATGTATAGTATTGTATAACTGTTGTAGGCTACACACTAAAGTGCGCTAGCCTGTTTATAGCATTTACAGTGTTTTCTGTGTGTTTTTCTGCTATTTCCTGAAAAAGACAAAAAAAAATATTCTCTTTTCTCGCCTTTGCTGAACTAGATTAGTCCAGATTTCAGGTTTTGCTGAATTCCGGACTGTGGTATAGTTTCCTGTGCTGCCCATATCCTTACTTGGATAGGAGAAAGCTTCTCTGTTCACCAGTGAGAGTGGGGAGCTTTGAGCAGCCTATCTGTCCCTGGAGGAGTGGTCTCAGCCCTGAAACTAGTAGCTTATTGGCTGCTGTGGGTCAATTCCTATCTCTTTCAGTTTCCCTGCTTTAGAACCCGCATTTGTGCAGTTTTGCATGATTTTGCGGATAGCGCAGCATTGGGCAGCGCCGCTTAAACAGGTTTAAACTATTCCCGGCTCCACAAAGTCTGCTCTTCACTTTTTCCCTTAGAACTGTTCTAAATCTCAAAGTAAGCACTCTATTTTCATTCTGAAGCCCTGCAGTTGCTCGTATAAGTAATCTTATAAGTAAGCACTAATAAACTAAAGCACTACACCCTCTTATACTCCCTTTAAGTACTTGGCTCCCTATTGGTCCTTTTTGATCAGTCAAAAAGTAGTTCCTTATACTATTCTGGCATGTCCAAAAGTCAGTTTTGGGTTTACTCTCCAGTCCAGCTGGTGAATCTGGCAATCTTGAGGCAATGTTACAACTGCCTTATGTACACAGACCACCCTCTCCTCCTCCCAACAAGCTCAAATATATGTGAGAGATGCGACTATATAGCCAAACTGGAGGCTGAGCTGTCTCAACCCAATACTGGTGCAGTCAGTCAGGAGGAAAAGGTAACCACACACACCACAAATCCAGTCTCACATAGACCTATCGCAACAGAAAACTAAACACATAAACACACAAAAACATACACGGATGCTCTAAATAAAAATCTGCCCAAGCAGCAGAGACCTCCAAAGCAGACATCCAAGCAACCGCTACCCCACAACAATACCCACGTATTACATAGTTCACAAAGTCAGTGTGCCACACAGTCACAGCCCTTAAGACTAAACAACACACCTAATACACTTGTAATAGGTGACTCTATTGTCAGACACACTGACGTCCCACTCACCAGGCTGAACAAGGAGAAGGTCACTGTAAGCTGCCTGTTGGGTGCCAGGATCTGCCACATAACACAAGCAATCAGGTCACTCCAAAGCAAGTACAAATATGACTCCATCATTGTCCATGCTGGTGTGAATGACCTGAGACATACCTCCCTGGACTACATGAAAAGAGACATAGAGGAGCTCTCTGATCATGTAGCCCAGGCTGGTATGACCCTGACCTTGAGTAGCATCTTACCCTCACCAAGAATGATGCCACAGTATAAAGACAAAATGATCAATTTTAACAATTGGCTAAAGTATTGGTGTCATTCAAAGGGGATCCAGTGTCTGTCAGCCTAGGATGACATGCTCGACAAGCCATGTTGCTTCGCTAGGGATGGCTTGCACCTGTCACCCCTGGGCTTTCGAATACTGGCTAAGACTCTTGCCACCCCCATAGTGCCTTTTTTAGGCAAGGCTCAAAAGACAAACCCACCTCCATAGACAACACAAAGAAAAAGAAACTAAAGGTAATGCTGCTCAAGGCCAGAAGTCTAAACCTCAAGATGCGCGCACTCGAGGCTCTCCTCAGTAAGGAGAATATCGATATCTGTGCAGTAACAGAAACCTGGTTCAAGGCTCCTGAGAGCACCCCAGCACTACCAAGTTATACCTTATACCATGCTTTTCGGCCCCAAAACTTGGACTGAACCACAAAAGAAGGGGGAGTATCCATATTCATCAAAGATACCCACACCTCCAGGTTAGTGGCACTGCACGAAGCATCGGAGACCATCCATGTGTAACTAACAGTGGGCAAAACTGCCTTTCAGTTTGTAGCCTGCTACAGACAACCCTCCCAAACTCAGGAAACCCACTCGGCTTTCCTGAGAACACTGGAGAATATGAAGGTCTCTCCAAACACCATTATATTGGGTGACTTCAACTACCCAAACATAGACTGGGAGCACTACTCAAGCTCCAACACCCTCGCCCAACGGTTCCTAGAATTTATAAACTCAAATGCTATGGAACCACTAGTAACCACTCCCACAAGAGGGGAAAACATATTGGACCTGATCATCACCAACATGGGGACTATATGTTCCATACCAGAGGTATACCCCTCATTGGTAAGATCTGACCATAAATTAATCTCACTGGACATCCATATCCCATCCCCACCCCCAGCCAAGGAAACCACAGTGAAGAACTTCTCAAAAGCAAACTTCACACTTCTCAAAACCGAGGTGGAATCCTTCAAAGCCCCCGGGCCAGTGGAAAATATGGCCCAAACTACAGAATCCTTTACAAATGCTTTCTATGGACACCTACAGGAATGCATGGATTGTGCTATCCCAAATAAAACCAAGACTCATTCCTCCAAAGGCAGGAGACCTGTCTGGTGGACCCCAGCCATAAATAAGCTATACAACAGAAGGAGGAAGCTACTACATGATAGAGCAAAATCCCAAAAAGGGAAGGCATCTCTGATCAGTACTAGCAAGAAACTATGATCCCTCATAAAATCATCTAAGGCCAGCTTCGAAAGAAAAATTGCACAAGATGCTAAAGATAATCACAAGGCCTTCTTTAGTTATGTCAGGAACCTGGGTGGCAACTCCCAGATATGCTCTGAGTTAGTTCAAAATGACAAAAAAATACACTGAACCCACAGACATTGCCAACATCCTGACAGACAGGTTCAGTGCAAACTTCTCCCCCCTTCCCCCTCAAAAGAGCAAATGCCTATCCCAACAGAGTGTAGCCTCCCTGACATCACAGATGCACAGGTGAGAGCTGCCCTCTCCAAAGCAAAAAACATAACATCAATGGGACCGGACGGTGTCCCGGGTTGCGTCTTACACAAACTCCAAGAAGAACTGAACCCTCACATAAAGTCACTGTTCAATCTCAGCCTTACTATAGGATATGTACCCAAGGAATGGCGTACAGCAACAGTGGTCCCACTCCACAAAGGTGGTGCCACAACGGACCCCGGAAACTATCACCCTATAAGCCTGACTAGCCTGGTCTGCAAAGCTATGGAGTGTATCATCATGAAACTCATAAACAAAGACATTGGGAACCTCCAAACACTGGATCCTACCCAATTTGGCTTTGTTAAGCGCAGATCTTGCCTCTTGAACCTGGTCGACTTCTTTGAAACAGTCACCAAGGCCATAGATGAAGGGAAAGTAGTCCATACAGCCTACCTGGACCTTGCAAAAGCCTTCGACACAATACCCCACTCGGGCATCATAAATAAGCTCACCAGCTTAAATATCAACCCCTATGTCACAAGATGGGTTGCAAACTGGCTCAGAGATAGAACCCACATGGTCAGAATTGCAGGTGCCATGTCAGACTCTAAACCATTTACAAGTGGCATCCCACAAGGCTCTGTCCTGGGACCTCTCTTGTTCAGTATATATTTCTCTGAGGTACAGGCTAACATGGGAGGACTATGGCTGACCAAGTTCACAGATGACTACAAACTGGGTGCCATAATCGACTCGCCAACTGGCACAAGCATCCTCCAAAAGGGTCTCACAGAGACGGATAACTGGTGCTAGAGCCATGGCCTAAAGCTAAATGCCAAAAAGTGCATAGTCATCCCCTTTGGGAAAAACAAAGTGCCCACAAATTACCACATAGGTGGTAATCCATTAAGTACGGAAGAAGTAATTAGGGATTTGGGGACCCAAGTAGATAGCAATCTCTCCTTTGACAATCACGTCGCCAAAGTGGTTAGAAAGACCTTCTATATAGCCCACCTTATCACGAAAGGGTTCACATCTAGATCAAGAGAGGTCATTGTGCCCCTCTACTCATCACTCATCAGGCCCATAATTGAATACAATGCCCCATTTGGGATGTACCTTACCCGACACCTGCAGCAACTGGAAAGACCCCAAAACTACCTCACCAAGAGGATCAAGGGACTCAAACAGATGCCCTATGCAGTTAGGCTAAAGAAACTCCAGCTCTACTCAGTTGCTTACTGCCTACTCAGAGGTGATCTGTGCCTGATGTATAAAGCCATGTCCAACCCGGAATTAATGGACATGCTCCACCTCAGGAAATCCAAATCCCTTTGAGCTACACGCTCCAGGGACTTACACCTCAGCACAGAAATAAATAGGACATGCTGGAGGGACAGATTCATATCCCAAAGGCTCCCCTCACTCTGGAACAAAATCCCAATCCATGTTAGGCAGAGTCCGTCAATGACCCTCTTCAAGAGAAATCTTGACAAGTGGATGGAAGATCATAGGTTTACCCCTGAGCTCTCTTCTGTGTCCCTACTAGACAGAGGCACAGTAAACTAACCTCAAAAGGGCTATCTTCTGTGACCTACTATACAGAGGCACAGTCAACTAATCTAAAAGGGTGGCGAAAGCCAAACACACTCTGGCTAGGCTTATAAATGCCCTAGGGCAGATAGCCTAGTATCAACCTATGAACCTATGAACCTATGAATTAGACAGCCTTAAGAGTTGACTCAGTAGTCAGGGATGTAGGAACATATCTAGACAGTAATCTGGCCTTTGACCAACATGTGGCCAGGATAGCAAGAAAACCATTCTATGTCAACCAAGTTATAAGTAAGGGTGTGGCATTCGAGTCCAGGCAAGTCATAGTGTCACTTTATTCAGTTATTATCAAACCAGTTATTGAGTATAACAGCCCTTTTGGCATGTCCCTGACCAGGCATATGCAACAGCTGGAATGCCCTAAAAGGTTCCTTACCAGGAAAATTTTGGGTATAAATGCATCGTCCTTAAAGCCATATCTCTCCTACAGGCTACTGAGAGGTGATCTATGCTTGGCATACAACGCATCTACAAAAATGGATGTCATTAGAACCACTAGATCCTAAGATTTAAATGTTACTTGTGACATAAATAAGATATGTTGGCTAGACAAATACGTGTCTCAGAGGATTCCAATGCTCTGGAACAGGATTCCCATCCATATGAACTAGAGACCATTTCTAACCCTATTTAAGCATAACCTTGACCAATGGATGGAAAATCAGAAATTCACCGTAAGTCTGTCCCCCATGTCTCTGATAGACAGATGCAGACAGTATTGCCCAAACTAACATACACACTCATATATCCTCTAGAAAGGTCCTAACTAACATATCCTATCCTAATAAATGTCCATGATACATAAGGACACACTTGGTTTGGATTGCATGGCTAGGCTTATAAAAGCCATGGTGGTCATTGGCCTAGTATATACCTATGAACCTATGAACCTATGAACGCATGGCATCTTGGATTCCCAACACATCATCTATATTGCCCATTTCTCATCAATGGAGTTAAACAGGCAGGTGGAATTCTAAGCGTTTAGTTCTTCAGGAGAATTTTGAATATATTAAAGAGAACCATGTCTGTTATTTGTTCATGTATCACTGTCTGGTCTCCTCTGACATTCACCTGAGTGGCTGACTTCCAGCGCATAATTTCAATTAATTTATGCTGTGAATCTTTAACCTTATGATGCTTTTTTTTTCTCACAACTTTGTCCCAGATGTCTGCCATTATTATTACCCTCCTGATCAGCTGGAGATTTTCCCCATCACCAGGGTGAGGGTGGACTGGGAGAGACTATTATTAAGGCACTCATTGTGGGTGGTTTATATGTTTTCTGCAGCCCAACATCCCCATGCAGAATAAGGAAAGAGGGCATACAATAAGCTGTGTGCATTGGTTATTCCTTCATTTCTGCAAGGGACATTGCCATCAAGCAGCAATGATGAAGCATGGAAGGTGGTGTCAGGGAAATCACACCTACCCTGCATGACCCTACATACACATTACTGTTGCCTTCCCCTTCAAGAGGAGAGCAGGCCAATCTCCTTCAGTCATCTCCATTACAGAATACCTTCCTTAGTCTGGAGCTTATAATTAAACCCCAGTTACCTGAACCGTAGTGAGGGTTCCCTCCCAATGCGTCATGGAGTTGTGCTACCTTATGAAGCTTTCATAGAAGAATACTGCCCATTTTTAAATGAGACTGTACATAGAGCTGATATGCACATCATTAGATAACTGTACTCTCCTTTCACAGTGACCAGACTCTCATCTCACAGCATGTTAACTGTTACTGCATTGTTTTCATTACTCTATATTAGCTGGTAGTTAAAATGACAGTACACAATTGGAGCTGTATTTATTTCTTGCTTCTACTATTATACACACTATTTCCTATCTGTAGTCTAAAGCAAATGGGATTACTTTTTAATGTGTGTTAATCCATGAAATATATATACTACAAGAGTTAAAAAATATAAAAGTATCAGTAAAATGCTGGGACAAGCTGTAACAGCTATGATTAATGCTGGGAGAGAGTGTAATTTACCCACCTGTGATAAGGTGAAGCCTTCATGGTCTAACTCCAGCACTCCTATAAAATTAGTTCATATCCCTCAGCATGAGCATTAATCATTACTTAATAATGACGTAACTTAGCAGCTAGGTACCTCTACTGAAGAGCCACCCACATACAAAAGCATAGAAGACTTATTTCACATGAAACACATCCTGTAGCCTGGAAAACATGCAAGTATAGTAAATAATTCAGTGATGGATCAGTTTCCTCCCTGTACCTAAGGCAGAAACTGACTGCTACAAATGATAATGCTTAAATGAGAGGGTAATGGTGAATCAAAAGTTTAAAACTGAGTTTTCTCAAGATAAACAGCTAACACAGAAATAATAGCATGTTGCTTTAAAGCTGATCAACATTCTGGGTTCTGGCTTTCATCAATCTATCCATTTTCAAAACTGCTATTCCTGGTAAGGTTATACTGGAAGTAAGTATAGTGGGGTAGGGCAGGGCAGGCTTCTCTAACATCAATTAAGTCTACCACTCATTCTGAGAGATCTCCAGGAATTCTTAGATAAGATGAGACATATAATCTCTCTAGCATTTAATGGGTCTGGCCTTGGGCCTTCACCCAGTAGGTTGAGACTGGTACACCCTATACAGGAGACTCCCAGGAAGCATTGCTACAAGGAGCCCAAACCACCTCATATGGCTGCTGTCAGCCCAGAGGGCAAGTGACTGTAGTCTAAGGTCCTCCTAGATCACTTAGCTCCTAAGTTAGCCACAGAGATTGAACCCAACAATTGTGTGAAGGCAACTTATTTCTGCAACTTATATGCATGATCTCATTCCTTCAATCACAACCCAAATCTTATGAGCACAGAGGTTGGCGACACAGAGCAACATGTAAACCAACAGCTTCATCCTGTCTCAGTTCCTAATTCAGCTCTGTGCTCCTATGCAATACCTGCAGTACCACCTTTGCTGCACCTAACCGTTCATCAGTCATCCTGATGCCCCTGTCCCTTCACTCTTGAAAAAGACCTCAAAACACATAAAGTTCTCCACTTGCTGCACACAGAATGATAATTTGTTTCCATGGTGAGAGACATGTCTTCTGATTCGGAGATACTGAATTTCATTCCAACCATGTCACATTCAAATGTAAATGGGACATCACAATCACCTGAGATGAAAAGGACTGCATCACCTGCAAACTGTAGAGATGTCACCTTTACATACCAAGACTAGATACTCTTAAACTTTATCCATAATCATAACTAGGGTCGGGTTATGAGCTGGGCCTTCCAAGTGCAAGTTCTTAGGGTACATGATTGACAGGTGCAGATGTTGTCGGAGTGAACATCAGTGTTGATTTATGAAGCCACAAGGATATCATGACTTTATAAATGGGTGCTAATAGTGCATTCATGGTCATTGCTGAAGCACTCGGTTTGTGAGAGCTGCAGCTTTTCACAGTTGTAGCAAGTACTTGCTACAGTCACAGAGGGATAGAAGAGCCTTTCATGGATCTCACCTTCAAGAAGTTTTTTTTATGCTACTTAAGTTTCAGATGGGGTGGGGTGGCACTATTCTGGGGAACTGCACTGGGTACCATATGGCCTAGCTTTGGTACTGATCTCACCTATGCCTTGATATCATGCCTAAAAATCATGAATTACAAGATACACACTTTTTGGAATCCTAAGCCTTCTCTAAATGTATTCAGTGCTTCGCAAGGAATTTAGATGCAAATCCACATGCATACAGAGAGTGTCTGACTTCATTTTAAACTGTTTTGCATTAGTCTGGCATAATACACAATTACAGAGCCATGTTAACAGTATGACTCACACTAATCATGGAATGCTGTAATGGATTCCCATTGTGTGTGTGTGTGTGTGTGTGTGTGTGTGTGTGTATGCATATATGTATACAGTGTATATATATATATATATATATATATATATATATATATATATATATATATATATATATATATATATATATATATATATATATATATAAATATATATATATATATATATATATACACACACACACACACACACACACACACACACACACACACACACACTCACACACACACCATATTTAGGCACTTACTGGAAAAGGCTGCCAGCAAGGTTGTTTTAAATGAAGCAAACTGTCAAATTAAATATTATGGTTACATGCTACTGTGATTGTAAGAACACTTCTAATTTGAATTTGACCTTCATAAATATTTGCCTTTTCTAAACTTCATTGTGGTGATCAGTAGTTCAATGACAGTTTTAAAACTCCCTAGTGGCACTTGATTATATTTTTACTTTGCTACTGCTCAAAGTTGACACACACTGTAATGTCAAGTACGTGCTGCAATGAATGATGAAAACAGCCATGTCTGCCACTTCTTATTTTGCACATAGCTATTAAAAAAGGAGTTAACTTCAAGCTGAAATTCTGGGAAGCTCGTAATCTGGATAACAAGAAATCCGGGTAGCTGTTTAAGCTGCTAAGGAGAGAATGACATCACAGTATGTCTTTTAAAATATTGCTGACTTTTAATTATCATGGAAGTGAAAAATGTTATGTGTTGCCAGCATGAATCCTGTACAGTCATCCATTTGCTATAACAAAAGGCAGCCATGCATTGAAGATTATCTATGTATCTGTCTGGGGAGGAGAAGGTCTGTGCTTTTCATTTTGCACTGTGATCTAGTATGTAATAATTCTCTTTGTAAGATGATACTAAAAAATAAAGTTATACAGCTACTAACATATTCATTTGAACTGCATTGCTCGTAGCTTCTGTGAAATGTGAAAAATGGAGAAACTGTAACAAAACTTACAAAAGCACATTAGCATCTTTCTAGACTTTTTTATTAATATTACTGTAAAAAGCATTATGTACTACACCTATAAAGTGAAAAATATAGTACTGCATGGAAGCAAACTACTTTTTAAACGTGCATGTCTACAAGGTGCATGAAAGCAGCACAGGAAAGACAAAATAAAATAATAATTACAATAATAGTGTAATAGTAGTAATCAATACACAAGGTGTATGTTGTGCCTGTGTTTCCATCAGACAACCTGGACTTTAGCCTTATAGTCTAACTGCAGCAGTCATGGGTAAATAATGAGCAACACCCACCCAACATTGATGATTGCTTAATTATACAATATATTGCATTGTTCAGACAGTGAATGGATAAGTATTCTGAAAAAAAAGCTTCTTATATCCCAACTGGAATGAGAATTAGCTAATGAGAAAGGTAAAAATAAAAAAGAACTGTTTGGGCACTGAAGGAATGGGGAGGGGTGGTTAGGAAGGAGCAGCCTCACTGAAGGAAGGGTTTCTGGTGACAGGGGCATTGCCATTAGTATTTTGGCATGGAAGTGGATGGATAAAGGTAACTGACAACATTACAAGCAGTGATACCTGTGACATCAGTAGTGCTATGCAGTTATGGGTATACAAAAAAATCCTCTGACACGTAGGACGGCATATGTGATACTGTCAGCAATTCCACTCCACTTCCCCTTTACAACCATCCACTAGTGCAGTCCTAGCTTTGTGAGATGGTTCACAACCATCCACTAGTGCAGTCCTGGCTTTGTGAGATGGTACAGCAGACAGAAAAAAGAAAAATGGTGCAGCCAAGCAGCCAATGGTCAGCTGGAGGGCATAGAAAAAGGGACCAAAAAAACCCCAACAGAATGAGCTAGTGTCTCAAAACAGCAGATTCAGGAAATTGCTTTTAATGTTAAAAATGTATATATCCATTAAAGTACACATAAAGTTAGTCATGTTACAGATGAACTCCAGTTTTGTACATTGCTAATTTATAATAAAATGTAAAAGGGATCTAGCTTACTCATACTTCAGTGTAAGCCAACACTTGGTAAAATTACTGCAAACATTAACTCTTCCTTAACTTTCAGATTACATATTTGGGCAATTATTTTGAAAATTTATAAGGCTAATAAAACTTATGATTTTACTATATCTTAGTCGAACAGAAGCACAAACCAGTCCAAAAAACAAAAGTATCTCACGGATATTTAATGTAAAGTCATTTATCCGCCCTAATTAACTTTGAATGATGTCACTTCCTGTTTGGTTTGTATAAAAGGATCTATGCTTCACCTGTTTTCTGATGAAGTTTAGATTATCTAGACGAAAGCGCTTATCCATTTTGTTCCTGAATTTATGTACGGATTCAATTAAAGTGGTTTTGTGATTTATACTACTGAGTCATCCATTTCTGGTGCGTGGGTCCAATCCAGCTGCTTCACATGGCTACTTTTATTTTACTATATCTTCTTTTATCCAAAATGTTAAAAGTGAAAATGTAACATTAATTCAAAATAATGTCATTTCCTATGTAAAACCATAAAATGGTACACTGATAAAGCATATAAATGGCAGAACACTTTCTGAAACACTTAAATAAGACCAGACTGCTGTGTAAACCAAAAAGAACTAATTTCAGAGGAATCAAACTTATTATTATTTAATTACTTGCATACATGACAACAGGGTAAGCTGCAGCATGTATGCAAAGTCAAATGCATTTAACACAGTAATTATCCATCTGTCTGAAATCTGAAAACAGAATGGCCACATGCAGCCACTGGGCACTGTTCATAAATGTTGGAATGCAGTGGAGCTGGGTAGATAGGCAATAAATCTTTGTACAAAGCATGTGTAAATTCAGAATGATCTATACATAATGGAGCAAGACCAAAAGACCATGTACATCATCTTGCCCTATTCTGTAAGCACAGTATTTATACACAGAGCACATATGTAAATCATTCCCCTCCCACTCATACACAGTTCAGATAAACAACACCATTGGAAAACAAGATGATCTATGGGACACAACTGTGGACCTATCAAAGACGGAGTGCTTCAAAGCAATGCAATCCCCTTTTCTGCTAGTATGTTACATACTATACTGAGCAAATGACTATCTCAGTAAAACAAAAAAATGAAAAAAAAAAAACACCAGTTCTGTTGCACAGTAGGAACATCTCTTTTGTCAACAAAGTTCCCTACAACACTGGTAAACTGCTACCACACACTCTACCTTTACTTGCCCGACACAGTGATGATGGTTAGTTGGCACAGCTCCAGATTCCCTCATTTTCATAATATGGCAATGGCTCCTGATCCATCCTAAGGCCTGATGACTGTGATTTCTTTATGAAAAACACAGTCAGGCATGAGACCAGAGCACAGTGTGACAGAGTGTGATGATGTGAAGTATTGCCAGCTATGCCAGGAGAAGTAAGGCAGTGGATGTGTAACATATGCCGGCACAGCTAGCTGGAATTTTGTAAAGAATTAAATGTCATTTGTATAACAAACTGATTTGTACAGATGTTTGTGTTGAACAATATATTTGTAAAGCTGCTTGTGTTAAAGATGTACCAACAGTGTGTCCTGCTGGACAGAAAAGAAATATACATTTATATTAAACTGTACTGTTGTAACTGAGGAACTGTGTATATGTTAACAGAAGATACTGGAAGAGAAGAGGTTAATCTCAGTCCAGCTAACTATGGAAATATTAAGAAATTAAATTACTTAATTTAGGCCATAAAGATTGTATCTTACAGTTCTAACTGCAGCCAGAGATGAAATGTCTGTGCCATAGAATGGTTTATTAGTTCCTGTAGGAAGGGTGGAAGTGTGTTATTGTTTTATAACTTCCAGAAGCTGCAACAGATCTTAGCAAAGCTCTATCTGTGTATATTATTGACACATATGTGCAAGATTCTGATTAAAGATGTCATTTTGTAATCCATCAATGAAATTATGTTTTTTTAATACTAGAGACTGCAGTCTCAGAACACTCTGTTTTTGGAACTTGACAAAGAAGGAAGACCACTCATCTACAGTACTTTGTCTTGTCTTGTTCGAGTAAGTGATTAGGGAATAGTAATTATTTAGATCATTCAGGAAAATATAGTGAGATTAGTAAAGGGGTCTATAACATGTAGTCGAAATTCTGTAAGTTTGAACACCATATGTTCGAACTTATAGAATTTCTAACACAAAAAAAAAATAAAACAACATATAATGTTCGAAGTTGTCATACTTCGACTACGTAATATAGACCCTTAGTAAAGTGCTGTTTTTCTGTATTTGTGCAAATCTATTCATCTGTATTTTTTTAATATTTCCTGTGATTGAAATTCTAGTGTTTATTGTAAATAGATATTTATTATTTTCATGTTCTTTTATTGTTTATTAAATATATTTAAACTTTTCATTGTGGCTGGTCCTTTGCCAGTTCTGAAAGCCTTACTGTATTGGTCAAAATACTACCATTTTTAGTAGTATTAATTTAATTCAGTATAATTGGATACCGTTGAAGAGCCTTAGAGTAGCTGGCTTTGGAAAGTCTATTGGCAGTATCTACCTTCTAGTCTGGGCAGAAGGTGGCATATCTACTAAATTTGTGCCACCTTTCCCGTGTGTGTGTGTGTGTGTGTGTGTGTGTGTGTGTGTGTGCGTGTGTGTGTGTGTGTGTGTGTGTGTGTGTGTGTGTGTGTGTGTGTGTGTGTGCAAATCAAATCTCAAAGAGTGTGTGTGTTTGCTGCTTGGAAGCACTGGTTTCACAGAGAGGGTGATGGAGTATTTGGCTTGGACACACAGCTGAGGACCCAACTCTACAGCTCTGCCAGTGGAGAGCCCTACTGGGGACCTGGAGAGAGACAGAGAGAAATCCAGACCCTGGATTGAGTGCATTCCCTGTGTGCTGTTAAACATAATTGTGCTTGGTGCAGAGAGCTGCATCTGGAAATACTGTGTGTATCTATTTTTGTCCCAAGTAAACGTCCTTCTCTAGTGTCAGTGGTGAAGCTTCAGACTCCTTGATTACTGGCCCAGAGAGAGGGGAAATTACTCTGTGGTAAGACATTTACTTATAGTGCAATATTCTTTATCAAGACAGGTACTTTTGTACAGAACTCTTTACCAAGGCAGTGTAAGACAGTTACTTACAGTACAGTATTCGTATCAAGACTGGTACTTATGGTGCAGTATTTTTTACCAAGGCAGCGTAAGACAATTACTTACAGTACTGTAGTCTTTACCAAGACCATGTAGGATGGTTGCTTATGGCACAGTATTCTTTATCAAGACAGTTACTAATGGTACAGTATTCTTTACCAAGGTAGTGTAAGACAGTTACTTATGGTACAGTATTCTTTATCAGTGAGATACAAATAGCACATTGGTAAGACAGACTGTACTCTATCTAATCACCTTACATCACTGTGCTATATATTGCTATGTAGTGCTGTCTTGCCACACAGCACTGCCTGCTAGCCTAACAGAGGAGTGCCTGGTATGCATCAAGGTGCTGGATACTCCTGTACAGCTGTGCACTGATGGACTGCTGTAATTCATGTTAGCTGCATACTAAACAAAGTATGCTTATTGCTGGCATGCATCTAAACACTATGTTTATGAATACTAAGGAAAGCACAGAAATAGTCATATATACTGTTATAAAAATACAAAACAGTGATTAATAACAATGAAGGGCATGGATTGTGGTGATTACATTCCAAAACTAGCAAAAATATATAAAGGATTGTGGTCAGGTACCACTTCAAGAAGTCTTAATAAACTGGATATGCTTAGACACTTGAGCATAATTATTTGTAGTGCATGGAACTTACTTGTATTTGTTTAAAACATATCTAATTTCTATGCATCCTTTGTGTACTTTCTTATAGAAAGGTGCATTTGTATACATTTCTGTCATGTTCTGTTGCTGTTGCTTTTTATTTCAGAAATTTCATTGCTATAGTTACACAATTTTTGTGGGTAAAGTAATGAATATTTCTGATTTGTTTGGTGAAATGGCACAATTTATTAATTTTTACAGATTTTGTTATATATTTGTTACTAGAAATGTTGAAGTGTGTTTTATGTGTCATTTTCTATGTGCTTAAATCTACTCGACTTTCTTTAAGGAATGCTTGCTTTTTGTTATACACCTTTGAGAGATATTATTGCTCTAGCCTCTTGCTGAAACACATGCAGTAGCCACCACATAACAGTGTCAGGAACCTTTAACAGCTTTAAAGTCTGTAATGCACTTCATATATATGACATATTGCTATGCACTAAAAATGTGTGGCAGTGGGAAGTGTTAATTTCAAAGCTGTTGGTTGCTTCTGGCAACTGTGTGTGTAGCAGTGATAAAGTGTTGCATAGCTTTGAAAACTGTAATATATTTTGCCCTTCTAGATTATTTTTGGCTGCATATTGAAATGGTGGCACTCAAAATGCCAAGTGCCAAAAAGTAAAAAAAAAAAGACTGAAAACACAGGAGAAAAGCAAATCTAAAAAAAACTGCTCTCCTCCTATAAACCTATTTTCTTTCCTTTTCTCTCTACTCCATTTCAATGTATCTCATGGTTATTCACACTTTGCTTTTAGCTTTTCCTTCCTTCGTGTCTGAATTTGTTTTCTTTATTTCTGTTTTAAAAAGCATATCCTCCCTGATTAAGAAGAAGTCTAGTTTATGTCCTTACTCATTTGTTGATCTTAGAAAAAGGTAAATTGTTTTCTTCCTTGAATATTTCCTTCCACCTTACCTCCTACCTTGAACTCTCTGGGGAGATTCTTTTAGCTGCTGCCATTTGCTACCCTCCTATCACATTTTTGTCCATTTTCTTTCCAACATAATGTTGAAGTCTACTGCAGTTAGCTCATATTACCTACCATCCATTGTACCTCCCCAAGAACTAAATACATGTTTTCCAGCTTCTGTCCAATTTCTTCAAATTTCTATTCCCATATTATCCACTTCTTTTCCTTAAAGTTAGTGTTTTCCCCAGCTATCTCTGTCACTTTCTGAATATAATAGTTAACCATTTTCCTTCCTCCTCTTATGTGGTTGGCTACTACATATGGAAATCCTTTCCATCCATTTTGTACCTTTAAAAATGCATACATCCAATTTCTCCCTGGTGTACCTTCTAGTTATTCTGTTTCTGTATATTTGTTTGTGTCTTTTGGCTTTTGCCGGTTAGGGGTAGCCACAGCAGAACTCCGGTCCGCTAATGATCGGCAGTTGATTTTTACGTACTGGCTTGCCAGGCCTGACGCACAACCTTCAACGAAGGTACGCCCATTCATGCATGTCTCCACACAGAAGACACTCTAGCTGAGAATCGAACCAGACAGCGTCTTACTGTGAGGTGACAACGCTACTGCAGCACCACCACCGAGATTCACAAATACCCCATGTTCCTGGTCATTATCTTTAAATTGCCTCCCTCCCTCACCCCTCTTCTCTCATCCCCCTCAGGACTATATGGCTTTCCTCCCTCCCATCCCAATGTTGAGTGCTGTTTGCACCTGTGCCAAACATCCCAAAATCTGACATCATGAATTAGTTTTTTTCACTTTTCATCCCTGTTGTTTTCATGTTTTTCAGCATCCCCATCACTACCCCCCCCCCCATATGTCTCTTCTTTCTTTTATAAATTCTCTTTCTGACTCTTACCTTTCCTAATGCCTTGATCAACCATATATCCCAGTCCCATCTGTATGTCCCAGCTGCCTGGATTTGCATTCACTTTCTTCCAGTTCTTCTCCAGTTTCTTTTTGTGTGTCATCTTGAATGAACACTGTCTTCACCTAATCTTACTCTCCTTTGTATTGTCCACCCCTTTCTTTTGTTTACCATGTCTAAGTTGTGCATCCTTTTCTGACTGCCTCAATGCCTGCAAGTGTCTCTTACACTTGTTTGCTCTCTTATGATATATGACCAGTCCCCCTCTCACCTTCTTATTGCATCTGCAGCCTTTTGTTGGCATTATTAAGATCTAATTTCTTCCTGGCATTCATTGTGCCTCCTTAGCTCTATTCTTCCTCCCATCCTATGAACTGGGGTCATGCCTTGAGCTTAATTTCCTTTTCTAGTTACTGGTAAAGTGGAGTTCAACCTTCAGCTATTAACTCTCAGGTATATCAGCTAGAAATTTAACTGTTTTCCACACCCAACCTTTGTTTATAATTTGTAATGTAATCTGTGTTGATATTCATCTAAGTAGGTGTTAGCTGGGTAATTCTTCCTATATCCTCATTTTGTATTACCCCTGCAATGGTATCTTTAACAGTGACCTAATCACAGGAATTTCACTCATCCATTTTCTCAGCCTATGCGGTCCTTATCAGCATGTATCATACCTGGTTTACTGTCAAAATACCAAAGGTCCAACCATGACTATTCACACCCCGAAACTGGAACAAAGAAAACCATCAAAATGACTGCTTGGAATGTCAATTCATTCGGAAGGCAACAATCGACATTCAAAAGTTACTGGACTGCTCACCATCCATATAACACACCATTTTACATGCACACATATTTCTACAGTTTTGCAGGGGGAAATCCCCCCTGCACCCCACCCCCCTGCTAATTATATATTCTAACTCCAAGATCATACTACAATGAAGAAAAGGGTAATTTACTAGATCCCCAATGTAGTGTGATCCAGTTCACAACACTGCCACTCAAAACTGCAAACACAAGCTATGTTTTGACATTTTGGAGTTCGTAGTTTTGCTTTTGTGCGTCTTCAACTTTGACCTTCTGACGGATGATAAGTTGATTTAATTAGTTTGATAGTAAACCATCATACGCTAATGTCTCAGCTAGTCTGGCTGGCTACTGTTTTACAGTTTGCAAACTACAAAGAAAAAAAAACAGATAAACTAGTGGTCTAAAAACTTCTTTGATGAGCTCAGTCACAATAATTCTCAAAAATCATGAAACCCAGGTAGTGTTCCAGAGCAACAAGCCTTTATTCGTCACAGACAAGTGATCCTCAGTAACAAACATCAGAAATATTTTATAATGTTAAAAATATCAGCTTTTATACACTTAGATGTAGGTGTGGAATATATATGTATTGTTTAATTTTAAAACCAACCTATTCAAGACAAACAATTTAAAAAGGGCTGTAAAACGTGCATTTTAGAACAGTAAGTACCCACCCCCACACACTACTACTGATTAGGTCAACCTAAATCCCAGTTAAGAAAAACACAACCTATCTATTTGCAACCCACATTCCCAAATGTGGTATTAAGAAAAGCATAAAATACACATAAAAAGGATTATTTTTAAAATCACTTTCGGGTAACTAATGCAGCAAAGCCTTCATCAGGTCTGTGACAAGAACTAAAATCATACACATATGTAGGTAAGTAGAAAGAGTTAACAAGATTGATGCAAGAAAAAACATAGCTATCTAACCATAAACATTATCTAGCTAGTACACTATAAATATAAATATACTCTGTCTTCTGTGAGTTCTTTTTTACTGTCTGGGCAGTATCCCATGTGCATGTCCTTTGGCATATCGTCCATCTAACTCTAAGCTTTTCTCCCAACTGTTCACAAACACAATGGATTCCAAAACTAGTTAAGCATAAAATTTGGATTGGTATTCTGACTTTATTGTGCTAAAATAATAAAAAGTAAGCGCTTTCTTCATATGTACCAAGACTTCATCAAACAATTTTCAAACAGCCATTAAAGAAGTATATATCTATATAGGAGCAGTGAACAATCAAATGATCAAGTACTATCTCTTTCAAAGGAACAACGTAACATTTTAAACATACTGATACAATTTTAAAACTCTGTTCTGCTCTATTATGTCAAGACAAACTACAGGCTTTCTGTCGATAACACCAATAAAAATATAATTCACAACTACTGTGTATTAACTTCAATTATTCATTTGTATAACACTCTAGCTGAAGTAATAATAAAAATATTAATAATTAACAATAATAATAATAATAAAAATAAATTAAAAATAAATAATAATAATAATAATAACAATAATAATAAATAATTGTAGAGGTACCTATTTTTCATAAGCTTGATACTTCAGCAAACTACTAATAGATATGATCTCATTTAATATGGGGGTCCTGAGAAATTGAGATGTAACTGCCACCAGAATTCCACTTTTCAAGTATTATGCCTCATGGACCCCCATGAGGACTTTATTTTACCTGTTCAAGTACAGAGAATAAAAATCAATGTTCAGTGTGTGGTTTTATGTTTATACAGAGCATTTATAGTTATTCTTTTACTTATTTCATATATGTGTTCATATATGCATTCTTTTAGCTTGCGCTATGTCTTCCCAATGTAAAACACATTACATACTTGGCATATCATGATATAAAACACTCAAGTAGTATTGCAGTTAAAGGGCCCTATAATGTCATATGTTAGGCTGTGGTTAAATAGGATGTCTAATGGTGCCGCAAACTCCTGCCTGAGTTCATGTAGGATGCAGCCTGGGATGTTGTTGGGTCCCATTGAGACTGTGTTTCTTGCTTTTGAGAGGGCAGTGATGACTTGCTCCCTAGAGATAAGGTGAGGAGAGCAGGTGCTGGGGATGTCCTGATTTACTGAATGGGGGGACAGAGGGATGAAGTTTTTGCTGAACCTGTCTGACATCAGGTTGGCTATATCTATGGCATTTGTGTATGTGGTGTCCTTGACACCATTTCTGAGCAGATCTGAGTGCTTTCTTTGAGATTGTGGGCATATGTGAAGAATGCCTTATGACTGTCATTAGTGGATGTGGCCAGTTTGGACTCAAAGTTTGCTTTGAAGGATTTCACTAGTGCTCTTATTTGCTTGTTCAGTCTAAGGAGGCTATTATAGAGTTTATTTATTGCAGATGTCCTCTAGACAGGTTTACTCTTCCTTGAGGAGGAGGATTTTGTCCTGTCAGGTATTCCTGATTCCATGCAGCTATATAAATGCTTGTATAGTACTTTTGTGTAGGTTTGGACATTTATGCCAGTTCTTATGGAGGAGGAGGGGGTATGTAAAGCTGTTTATACATTCTCTCAATAGGTTGTAATCAGCTCTGGAGAAGCTTTATGTTTGACTGTAGCAAGGGAAAGTCAGGGGAGATGGTGAATTCTAAAGTGACCACTTTGTGGTTGGATCTTACCAGGGAGTATGACACTGTAGGGATGCTGCAGTGGTTATTCATATTGGTTAATACCTCTTGCGGGGGTGTCGACCAGCTGGTCCAAGGCATTTGCATTGACAAAATCAAGGAATCTCTGTGCATTTGTTTTTGGCATGAGTAGTTCTTCCAATCTATGGTTGGATAGTTAGAATTACCCAGGATCAGGCTAAAGGGTTGAATCTTGATAGATTCAAGGAGGTCCAGATAGGTGGAGTGGGCATCTTGAGTGAAAGCTGGGGGTCTGTAGCTAGCTATGATTTGAATAGGGGTCTTGTCAATGGTTAACTGCACCTGAAGTGTCTCCTGTGCATCATACTGTTTGACCAGTACATAATTTTTTAATGATGTACTGTTTGACCAGTACATCAATACTATATCATTTTTTAAATTTACCTATACCATAGGTCATGATTCTGTCTTACTTGGATATTAAATTATTGAAAGACAATATTAAAACATTGTCTAACATCTTGTGCTTAGAGAAAACCAACTTACTCAAATTCTTTTTTGCATTTTGCTTGTAGCCCCGGTTGCCATCAAAAATGGGCAGTTGTAAAGGGGCAGATGGTAAGGGCAGCAAGAATGGTTTCTGAACATCACACATTCTTAAAAGAATGTGATTTGTTACAGGACATGTTTATTAATGGGGGATACCCTTTAGCACTGATAAATTCCATTAAAATTAAGTAGTTAACAAAGGAAGTTCTGGTAGTTCAGTTTTCCCACTCTTAAATAATGCTCCCATGGTATGCACCTATATTGAGAATAATAATATAAGACCTTGTATAAATTATCAGGCACAGACATTTATTATTATTATTATTAATAATAATAATAATAATAATAATAATAATAATAATAATAATAATAATAATGAAAAACAGCTCATCCTTGCATTTGTTACTATTTTCTCAGTGGACAGCCAAGATATATATATTATTTTAACCAAGAATTGGCAACTTATACAAAATGATAGGATCATTGCTAAACAACCTAAAGTAATACATAAAAGGGGTACAACTTTTAAAAATATTTTTGACAATCTAGCTAGTGACCATAAGGAAATAAAAGTTAGATTGACTAAGTGTGGAGCCTGTAACCATTGCAAACATATTTTGACAGGTGACACTATAACAGTTGATTCTAGAAATTATGACGTTACAGGGCGCTTTAACTGCAGTACTAGCTGTGTGGTTTATATCACAGTATGCCAACTATTTAATGAATTTTACATTGGGAAGACAGAGCAAGGTACAAAAACACACACACACACATATATATATATATATATATAAACATATATACAAAATAAGTAAAAGAAAAAAATATAAATGCTCTGAATAAACATATAAAAACATACACTGAACATTAATTTTTATTCTCCATACTTGAACAGGTAAAACAGAAACCTTGGGGAGGGGGCCCATGGGGCATAACAATTAAAAAATGGGAATTATGGTGGCAGATATGTCTCAATGCCTCAGTACCCCAGGATTAAATGATGTCATATCTGTTAGTAGTTTACTGAGATATCGAGCTTATAAAAAAATAGGTACATCTACAGTTGCATATTTTTAATTGGTACTTACATATTATCGCAACAAGATTTTCGCGGTTGAACAATGCGCATTCCACTATAGATGGGAGTGCATGAAACAATTGAACCTGTCTTTGTAAATGTGTTGTACTGCCCCACAATTTTACATTTACTGTAAGGTGGTATTCAGAGTCTGTATCACTGGGGAATAACTTCGGATTACCTTTGGGAACACAAACAGTGGAGAAAACCCTCTTCCTGTTTTTTGCATTACACACACACGGTACAGTTTTCATGGCTGTTGTCATACTGTCGTTTCCATTTTTTTAACTTGTAGAAGGAATTCTTCAGAGTAGTAAAACACAGGCAATAAGAAATTGTTTTTGCTTACTTTTAACCATTGTTGCTCTTACAAATTGTCAGAAAATAACGGTCACCAAAACCATCACTTCTGTGTTTGTGTTTGCCTTCCCTGAAGGATTCCTTCCACACAGTGAATGCAATCCGTTCATCACACCAGCGGCAAGCATGACAATTCAAGCATGCAACACGCATGCAAAAAAAACAGGAAGAGGGTTTTCTCCACTGTTTCTGTTCCCGAAGGTAATCTGAAGTTATCCCCCAGCAATAGAGTCTGAATTTCACCTTCCACTGTTTCAGGGCCTCATTTATGCTGAAGTAAGAGGAAATTGCAACCGCGAAAATCTGGTTGTGATAATACGTACGTAAGCAATGGGAACTCCATGCGCCAATAGCTATGCAAACATAGTTTTGGCGCATTGGGAAGATAGAGTAATATATCAAGATAATCCATGGAAGGACTACCTGAAAGTATACCTAAGATTTGTGGATGACATCTATATTATGTGGGAAGGTGATGTTGAGGAACTTGAGAGGTTTCATACATATTTGGAGAACATTATGAATTTTTTAAGGTTCACTATGACCCAAAGTGATGTACAGATGGACTTCCTTGATGTACAAATCATGCAGGATGGAGAAGGGAAAATAGAAACTAGTCTCTATAGAAAAGATTGCTGGAAGAATAGTATCTCTCTCTCTCTCTCTGTCTTAATAGGAAAACCGCAGCAATGTGAACAATTATGTTAACTTCTTTTTTCACAGATTGACTGTTACCCATATGTGATGCCTGTTGTCTGTCTCTGCAAAGCAGCAGTCTCTAGAAGCACACTGTATAAAATCTGCCCTGTCTTATTTGTATTGTAACAGCATCTTCTATTTTTTTTTCTGCTACTGATATCTGTGTTTTTGGAGAAAAGAAAATAACTTGTATATCTTTTCTTTTTGCCATAGCTGCTGTCAGAAGTGTTATATATGCCATATCACTGGCAGTTTATTACTTTTGGAGTAAAAAAAAGTTTAGTTAAAATATCTTGTAATTTCTCTGCTAGTTCCATCATTTTCTTCAAATATGTCACTTTAAAGTCTGAGAACAGAATGTTTTTCCAAGTTTTTTTCTCTCACACCATGCTGATATATTGTGTTGGGCTACCTCTTTTTAATTCCTACTTTATTTGTAAAGCTGACATTTTTTCAGAGCTCTTGTAGTTCCTGATATAACAGTGAGGATGCAAAAAACATGGAGACCAAAAATCAAAAGATAAACAAGAAACCTGAATTCCTATTTAAGAATTATGTATTTTGAATGTAGCATGAGCCCATCTATTTAATATGATAAAGTAATTAACACTAATTACCAGTACTATTATATGGTTGTTATATATTACACATTATACAATGGTAATATATTACAACTTATACGGTAGTACCACTTTAGAGTTCAAAAATGTGCACAGTGACTGCTCAGCCCAACTAGCTTGCTCGAGCATAAACCAGTAGAAAAAAGTCTGGTCACTAAAGTACCATTGAGCGGCCAGAATTTTGTTTTATTGGAATATGGTACAGAGGCATTAGTCTCAACTATTCAGACTTTTGCCTCATGTTTCTTAGCTTTTCCTCATAAAATTTGTGGTTTTTCAACAAATCACTGAGGAAAGAAATCACTAAATAATGACACACATTTCAGTTTCAGACTTTCTTTACTTCAGACAATGCACGATTATTATAGTAACTTTCTAAGTTTATAAGAACAGCATTTGAAATTGGTCCCCCTCCTTTATTTATGGCTCTGTCCACATTTCTTAAACAAAGAAGTTGAGAGGTAACTGCAAAGGCAGAGGAAAATCAGGGACTTTCTGCAAAACTAAAGAAATGCACCTCCTTTTTTTTGTATTTTTCCCATGTCTCTCTCGTACTTCTAAACAATCCAGATTTGACAGTTTCTTTTTCTTTAAAAAAAAAAATGGCAACACAGATCTTCCTTTCTCCATTGCTTGCATTCCAAACCACTGATGTACTGTGTAAGCATGGGAATGTAAGTCCCATACAAATATGCAGTACGTCAACAAAGCAGAAGAATGTGGAAACAATGCAGAAGAACATCAAGGCACCATTATACAAAGACATAATTTAAGAAAAGTAAGTAATTTCTTTCTTAAATAATGTAATTGTGTAATAGCAATAACCAACTCGTGGGTGTGGGTATACTGAAGAATTGAAGACTTACCCCCAGTTGCCTTTGTTTAATTACTTGGGCTTTGTCCTCCTGATTAAACCACACCAACTGTGAGTAAATCTTTAATGTACCACACCCACTCATCTGTTATTGCTAATATATACTATATTTGAGGATTATCATGCTTAATAGATAACACAGCCTAAACAATCAACAGTAAATCAGTTAAAATAATGCTAATAACACTGATAATGATAATACTTTTTTTATGAACAAAAACTTTGTTGTCTCACCAAACCCCTTTGAATGCAGATGCACAGGAGAAAGGAAAAGTGCTGTTAAGAATCCTCCTTTGGTCATGTAGAATTATCATATGACTTCAGCAAGTAATATTTGCCTAGATATTTTTTTTTTGTAAACTTAGTAATTGACAGTTCAACTAGAGTACATTTTCTGTGCTTATGGAATGGCCATAACTGAATATGAACTAATTTAATTGATGTTTAGCTGGTGCTTTTTTAAATTTATTTCAGTTTGATATGCAGTAGTTGTATTTTACCTCTGATCATGATAAGTCCTCATACCTTTCAACTTCCAAGCACTAAAGACCACAGCACTGGCCTTTAAAAATAATAGCAGAGGGTCATAAAGAGAAGTATTTTCTTTTTTCACAGTAGAAAGTCTTTATATAATAGATCCTATATAGCTAGTGACAGTGGATCTTTGTGTAAGCTTAGTTTATGCATTTAATAAAGCATGTTATCAATAATCAAGACCAGGTTTGTAAGGACCAGCATAACTCTAGGAGGAACAAGGCTAACACTGAAGGCCTAAATCATAGTGCTATGCCTAAATCATAGCAGTTGGGATGCATGCAAGTCCTTTCCAACTTAGAAGGAATTTGTTTCTTTTGGCCTTTTCTCTGCTATAGTTAAAATAGAAAGCCCTGTAACCTAGTTGGCATTCTCTAGGACTGATCATTGTACCATAACAAGTCTTGTAGGTATGTACACACATTTGCAGATTATTTTTGACAAAAATAAAGATTTCTATTAAAGGCCCTTTCGGAATGGTTACAGACTCATGAGTAATGATAGCATGCATCAGACTTACATCCTCTGTCTTAGGAGATGTGGAGGTAGAACTATCATCCTACCAAGCATCATTTCTTTTTCGCTAAATTATTTTGCTTTTTTTTTCTCTTCATAAGTTTTTGCTATCTGAAATGCATTACTTATAAATGCATGTTTTTCCTCCAAATATATTTATTAAAATTTAAAAAACAGAAATAGAAGATAATAAAATTTCATTCAGGAGAGAAACAATTGACATAGTAAAATGTAAAAACAAACATAAAGAAAATGTTAAACTATTGTATAGAACAAATAAAATAACTATTTACAAAGGTGTCTGCTAACTAATAAATAATATTAAAAAATACAGTTTCAATTATTCATAGAAAAGAAATCATTGTTTTTTAAGAGTTCAGTTAGTCCTTTCCAAGCGTTATATGAGGAAGTGATTCTTGCAGATCTTGATTTTATTGTAATAATTTCCAGATGGCACACTTCAGACATGATGTTCAAGAATTCATTGAATGAGGGAATACATTCACTTTTCCAGTTTTTCCTTATTATTTTCCTTGCAATTCTCAATATGCTTCACAGAACTGGATACTTCAGTCTTGTAAAGAACTCAGGTACTGGAGTATTAAAAAGGACCAAGGATATAGATAAGATAAATTTATCAGAACATAAAGCCTGTAAATAGTCTGATTACAACACATTCAAAAAATATATGTTCCCAGTCAGCTATCCAATATACACCGCCAACAAACCGTCTTAGCTTTAGATATTAATTTTATTCTATGTGGTGTAAAGAAAGACCTGTATACAAATTTCCATTAGTGCAATTTCCATCTAAGTGAAGATGTGGTTTATTTGGACGATAAGAGAAATAGTTATTTGCCTTCATCATTTGGGGATTTATTTGTTATATCTTTAAAATAATTCCAATAGTTTTCTTTGATATATTGTAATTTTTTTCTTATCATTTTATAAATTTTGGATAATAGGCCTTTTCCATTTATTTTTTGTTGCACAAGAATAATTAAAAGATCAATAAAATTAGGAACAGTCTTTCTCTCTGATGGTTGCATAACTTCAATTCTACATTCTATAAATTGTATATAGTTTTGAACATGTAGCCATAGGTCTTCATCTAAATTAAACTTTTTAATTATATATTGAGTGGAATATACACTTCCTTTATTTAGTAACTGGGACCAATATATCAGATTATTTTCTTTAAAAGTACTGATGTATTTAAAGAAGAACTATTATTTTGAGTATAGGCTATAGGAGAGATAAAAGCATGCTTTATAGATTGGGTTTCTATAAATAAAGCTTCTCAAACCATTCACTATTACAGTAATACTATCATATTTAACTGTTAAATTAAGATTATTTATGAAATAATCTTTTAATAACCAGTACAAAGAATTATTTGAGGTTTGATATTGATTAGAATGTCTCAAGAAGTTTGAATGAGTCAAGAATTTTCCTAGAATATTTTTCCATTTAGCAGTATAAAAGCTATTTGACTATATAATTATTGTTTTGATAACAAATGATGAGGAATATAATTCTAAACCAGGTAACCCAGTACCTCCAAAGGAACAATCTCTAGTATGATTACTTAGTGCTATCAAAGCCTTATTAGGATGCCACAAAAATCTTAAAATTTAATAATTAAACTTTTTTATAAAGGTTTTAGAAGGAGAAAAAGATAGTGATTGCACTATATATATAATTTTGAGAAGAATAATCATTTTAATTTTAGAAGGTCTCTCATCCATAGTAAAAAGAAATAGCTATTCCACTTATTTATGAGGTTTTCTATAGATGATAGGCTGGTATCATAGGTTCATAGGTTGGTACGAGGCTGTCAGCCCTAGGGCTTATACAAGCCTAGCCATAACAATTCCTTGGCTATTTCTATCCAGAATATTTAATTCCCTGGTCCACTATCTAGCAGGGCGACTGATGTGATCCCCGGGGTGACTTTCCTATCTCCCATCCAATTGTCAAGGTTCCTTTTGAAGAGGGCCAAAGAGGCACTCAGCTTGACATGTATTGGCAGTCTATTCCAGAACATGGGGAGTCTCTGGGTCAGGAACCTATCCCTCCAGCATGTTTGGTTCATTGTGTTGACCAGGTTTAGATCCCTGGAGGGTGTGGCTCTGAGGGATTGGGATTTCTTTAAGTGTAGCATGTCCAACAGCACTGGGTTTGACATGGTCTTGTATGTTAAGCAGAGATTGCCTCCAAGTAGGCGATATGCAACAGAGTATAGCTGGAGTTTTTTTAGACAGTCAGCATAGGGCATCTGCTTTAGGCCTGGTATTTCTTTTAGTGAGGTATTTCTGTGGCCTTTCCAGTTGTTGCAGATGTCTTGTGAGGTACATACCAAATGGAGCATTGTATTCTATAATGGGTCTAATGAGGGATGAGTACAGTGGGACAATGACCTCTTTTTTTCTGGATGAAAAGCCCTTAGTGATGAGATGTGCCATATAGAAGGATTTCCTGACTGTTGTGGCTATGTGGTTAACAAAGGTGAGACCACTGTCCACCTGTGTCCCTAAGTCCCTTATCACACTTTTTGTGTTTAGTGTACTGCCACTTATGTGGTAATTCAAGGGTACATGTTTTTTCCCAAAGGGGATAACTATACATTTCTTGGCATTGAGCTTGAGCCCATGGCTCTGGCACCAAGCATCTGCTTCTGTAAGGCCCTTTTGTAGACTATCCACATCATTTGGGGATTCAATAATAGCTCCCAGTTTGCAGTCATCTGCAAACTTTGTTAGCCAGAGTCCCTTAGTGCTGGCCTGTACTTCAGAGAAGTAGATGCCAAACAAGAGCGGTCCCAGGACTGAGCCCTGAGGTACTCTGCTTGTCACTTGTCTGGAGCTAGATTTTGAGTCGGCTACTTTTACAGTGTGGGTTTTGTCAGTAAGCCAGTTGGCAACCCATTGAGTGACATATGTATCAATGCCCAACTTAGTAAGTTTATCTATGATTTCAGAGTGGGAGATGGTGTCAAGGGCCTTGGCAAGGTCCAGATAGGCTGTGTTGACCACTTTACCCTCATCCACGGCTCTGGAGACTGATTCGAAGAAGTCAATTAGGTTGAGGAGACAAGATCAGCCCTTTACAAAACCAAACTGGGTGGGGTCCAGTGTTTGAAGGTTGTCAATGTTTTTGTTTATAAGTTCCATAATAATACATTCCATGGCTGGCTTTGCAGATCAGGCTCATTAGAATGATGGGATGATAGTTCCTGGGATCCAAGGTGGATCCCCCTTGTGGAGTGGGATAGCTGTAGCTGTGCGCCACTCACTGGGCACAAAGCCTGAGGTGAGGCTATGATTAAACATGACACTTCACTTAGATGAGGTGCCAGTTCATTTTGTAGTTCATGTAGTGCACAGCCCGGGATGTCGTCTGGTCTGATGGATGCTGTATTCTTCGCTTTGGAGAGTGCGGTTTTTACCTGTGTGGCCATGAGTACAGGAATTTGGCAATCTTTTGGTATTGAGATTGGCCCTTTAGGGGGTGAGAGGGGGTGAAGTTGGCACTAAATCAATCTGCTAGGATACTGGCAATATCCTTGGGATCAGTATAATTAATGCCATTCTGGTGTAGCTCAGAACAGAGAAAGAAATTGGCCTCTATGAAGAATATTTTAATGGATCTTTATCTGCTTTTAAAATTGGGGAAATAATTTAGTATTGCCAAGATGGGGGAACACTTTCTAAGTTTTTAACCTTGTTGAAAACCTTAAATAGTATGTTCAAAGGATCTTTTGGCATTACCGTATACATTTCAGGAATTATACCATCATTACCAGAAGCTTTGTTTATTTTTAGTTTTTTAATATGTGCCTTTAGTTCAGAATCTAAAACAGGTTTATCAGTATAGTTCAGAATTTAAAATAGGTTTATCAATAAGATTAATTTGGTCTACAGTTAATGTTTTCTTAGTATATTTCTTAATTTATTTTAATTTTCTCTTGAGAGCCCATTAAAAGATTATTTTCATTTATTGTACTAAAGTAATCTCTGCATTCTTTTAAAATATCTACTAACTTAGTGACTCTTTTTTGAAGAGGAATATATTTCTTTAACATGATTAACTTTGTTATATATTTTAGTTCTGATAGCTAGTTTATGCATGTACTTGGGGCTAACTGAATAATTAATGATTTTAATCCTTCCCAGACTGATCATTGTTTTATGATTTAGGATTTCTAGGTATTTACTATTCAGTTTATTTATCTCTTTTATCATATTTGTATTTGTTTTTTGACTATCTCATTTTAATTTATTCATTTGTTCTTGTAGTTTTATCGATTGTTTATCCCATTGTTTTTTCTTTGAAGTATTCCAAAATATAATTCTGCCATATAAATATGCTTTTAAGGCATGCCATAAGTATATCATAGATATATCTTCTGTATAATTACTAAACATAAAGTTTTCAACTTCTTTTTGGAAATATTCCTTAAATGCTTTCAAGTTAGCTATATAAGCAGGTATACATTTTATAGGATTACTATAATGTTGCTTTAATGTTAATTGAAAATGTATTGTATTGTGGTCCAAGAGTGGAGATGTTACAGTCTTAACCTTACATAATCTATTTATTAAATCAGTAGATATTTATACTTTGTCAATTCTAGCCTGTGTTCCATGTGTATGTCAATAGTGTGTAAAAAAGTGAATCTGGTTCTGAAAAATCATGTATATCCCTAACTTGAATGAAATCATTTTTTTTTAATTCTTTGACAAGTGCAGATATTCATATCTTTCTAGTGGAGTTAGAATCTTCATCTTTTAAAATACAAGTGAAGTCCCCTGCTACTACAATGCTGCCTCTTGTAATGTTGCAATTTGTTTCTTAACACTCCTAAGTCCTATTTCAGTAAACCAGTATAAATTGACAAAGATATATTTCCTATTAATTTCTAATGTTATGGAAAATAACAAGCCCTTATCATCTTTATAAGAGTTAATTATCTTAGGTATAGGTATAGCATTTTTCAATAATATTGCTACCCGCTTCTATGATGAGAGCTAGACAATACATTATATGTTTTAGTATTAAGTCTGTCAATGTCAGTTTGCAGTAAGTGAGTCTCTTGCAAAAAAAATAAATAAGTAACCTGAGAGCTAAAAAGTTTCAAAAACATATTTAAATTCCCTCTCATACAACCATTATTTAAGGCATTAATGTTTAAAGATATGCAACTTGAAACAAGACATAAAGCTGAAGTATTGGATTTATAGAAAGATTTTCCATAAGTTCTAAATAGTGAATATACTTTTGAATCACTTCTCTAAGTATATGTAACTCATAGAAAATTATATATTCATGAATAAAAGATCTGATGAGGATAGATGCAAAAAAAACATTAGCAGACACCCAAAAAGATAAACCTACTTTCATTAAATGTAAACCTGTAAACCTTTATTTACACAGTCCTTCAAACCCCACATGGAGTCTAAACTTCCTTGCTTGGATAGTAGAACTAATTTAAAAATGTTGTTTTTAACTATTTCATTGTCATGTTTATAATGTGGTAAAATTTGCCTTGTTTTTAATTTATTCACATCAGTTCCACTGGCTCTGACATCATTTCCTTTTTAATTGATTTATAAACTGACTTAGAGCGCATAGTAAGTGTTTTTCTACTCTGAAGAAGCTGTGTCAGTGTACATGGCGAAAACGCTATATTAATAAAATTTTTTGCGTTAAGTTAACTGTTTCGCAATTTACTGGATTTACTGGATTTGAATTTCATCTTCATTCCACTTTTTGCTGGAGCAAGGAGTCCGAGCTTACTTGTTGTTTTTATTGGTTTCTTTAATTTGTGATTTTACCAGTTTGTTTGTCATGGCTACGGACCGTCCTGTTAGCCCCAGCACGCCTAACTTGTTCCTGACAACTGGAACGGATAATTTAAACCAGGACTACCTTTTAAAAGTAACTGAAACACTTTCAACTCTAGCCGTGAAGCTAGACCTTTTGAATGCTAAATTTGAAGCATTCGAACGAAATGGTGTCAACCGCTTAGCAGCTGTTGCTGCTGACAACACACCGGGAACTTCTAATACTGCCTCTTCGAGTTCTCCGGACTTTCAAATACCGGCTGGCCAACTTCCTACCAGCCAAGTTCAAAATAACAACGCCGGAGTAAATATTGGAGCGGGTACATCTGCTTGGAAAGACTGCTCTAACAACATTCAAACACCAGCTTTGCTGAGGGGGCCAGCACCTTGTATTCCGCTACAACAAGCTGCTTCAACGAACTCTAATGTTGTCTCTTGTAGCAACGTAAGTACTACTACAATTCACAGAATGGATCAAATGCACAGACGGGTTTCTGTTCCTCGAGCAGAACCCGTCTCTTACTGCTGTAAGAAATTCCAAAATAGTAAACATTACACTTACTGACAAATTGAAGCGCTTTGATTCCAATGTGCTTAAACTCAAGAAATTACAATTAGAGACTGCCTATTTTAGACAATGTATCACTGAAGGTCTTATTCCAAAGGGATTACGGAACACGTTTTCCCCATCTGGCTTGCTAAACAACGCACAGTTTTATGCCGATTTAAAAGACCTTTTTCAAGCTCAAGGGGTTCACTTACTTGAGCTTATCATCAAGCATTATGATATCCAGATTAATCAACTACTTTTGGAAACAGAACTCCTTGATAAAGATTTAAAAGCCGACCTGGACTTCCCTAAATTCAGAATTGACTATGACAGAACCCTCACAAGTATCGACGCCTTACTCAACAAACTAAAATCAAACAAAAGTAAAAAATTACAAAGGGATAGACAGGCATATAAAAATAGTTCTGCATACCCTAAACTTTATTTTGTGGAAAATAAGAACTCACTTCCTGGGGAAAGGGCTGGCCAGCTTGACAACTTTACACAGGCACCCCATGACTATGCAACCCCCCTTGATGATTTTGCTCACACTGATGAACAACCAGGCCCCAGACAAAGTAAGAGAATAAGGGGCCTTAACGCCAATAATAACTCTTCCCCTAGGACTAATGGCAGACAGAATCAGAATGGTAACAATGCTTTTTTAGCCCAGCGCCAACCCCGACAACGGAACAACAGGAAACAGAACTGGAATTAACCAATACAAGTTTTTCCGACTTAACCTTGGAGGGTGCTTCAGATTCTAATGGGGACCTTCCTACACCAAAAGGTCCCAAAATCATTCATAATCTTAATGGTGACTTTAAAATTTACAATTTCACTGATATTTCTCTTTCTGCTGATCTTATAGAGCTTTTGGCTTATGGGAATACATTTGTCCCGAGTAAAACCGGTGACATATCAAAAGAAATTATAAACCTTAAGTGTTTTGTGAGAAAACTTAACCTGAAATTGTTTTTTAACAATGTTTGTACCCAGCCAGGTCCTTCTTCTCTTAAATTACCTAGTGTTTTCAACCCACCCCTCCACCCTGCATTGGCAGTCTTTGAACATGTTTGCGAAATAGATCTAAGACACATGTTTAATGACAACGTCCCGAATAAGCCTACTAGGGTGTTTAACACCTCTAAAGAACAACTTGAATCACTTACCAACCTTCGGCATGTACCGGTACGTTTAATGAAACCAGATAAAGGGGGTGGGTTGGTAATATTCGAAAATGATGTTTATAATGAAAAAATGTCCCTGGTATTGGATACACCAGCATATTCTGAAGCTTCCATCAACGAAATACATACTGCACATAACAGGATTAGAGGTTATTTTCGAGATTTATACCTCGATAATAAGATAGATCTTGATACCTATAACTACATAGATATCACATTACCAAAGATTCCAGTTATGTTTGGCATACCCAAGGTTCACAAAAACTTATTAAATCCACCCATGAGGGCTCTAATTGACGGAGGTTCCTCCATGACCTATCCAAGTGCCAAACTTGTTGACAAACTTTTGTCCAAATACGTCCAGAGTTTACCTGGTGTATGTAAGGACTCATGGTCTTTCTTGGAATGTATTAACAGTCTACCCTTCAACAGTGATAACAATTTTTTAACTGTTGATGTGGTGGACCTATATACTTAAATACCTCACCAGGAGGCCCTTGAGTGGACTGCACTATTACTCCAAGAATTAGGTGCCCCAAAATCGGAGATTGAATTAGTCACAGAACTATTGAACATAGTCCTGTCGTCTAACTATTTCATTTTCAACAGGAATACTTTCTCCAGAAGCAAGGGGTTGCCATGGGGTCCCCTTGTGGGGCTTCCGTGGCAAACTTCTTCATGGGATACTGGGAGAAACACTTGCTTTTTGCCTCTACCACCCTTATGGCGCCGGTGCAATTCTACACCAGATACCTGGATGACATCTTTTTGGTTTTTAGAGGTGGCCAACCTGAAGCTGACGCCTTCATCACTTCTATTAATTCCACTACTGAATTCTTAAAATTCACGTATAAATTTTCTAGTCTTGAAATTGACTACTTGGACATCAGATTAACCAAAGATGTCGAGTCCCATTCTTATATCTCAAACATCTTTAGAAAGCCCACGTACTGCAATTCTTTTTTGCACTTCTCGAGCCATCATCCCTTCAAACAGAAGAAAGCAATAATTAAAGGACAATTAGTGAGGGCGGCAAATATATGCAGTACCCTAG
Source organism: Protopterus annectens (assembly GCF_019279795.1). NCBI lineage: Eukaryota > Metazoa > Chordata > Ceratodontiformes > Protopteridae > Protopterus > Protopterus annectens. The sequence continues at coordinate 1,829,665,658 of NC_056728.1, read as the reverse complement.
AAGGCTTCGAAAAAGAATGTGACTTGCTGTTTGAGATGTTCTCCAGCAGAGGTTATCCTTTGCACCTTATTCGTGAACTCATTTCGGAGGTCCACACAAAGAGATTAAATGGCCTTTTTAAAGCCATTTTGAGTGGGCATAATGACGTTACATCTCCCACCCTTCCTTTGATTAATCCAAATGAATCAAACAACTTAGATTCAATAATGGTTAAAATGGTTCCCCAACCAACCCTTTTTGATCCATCTTGTAGTTACATTATGACCTTCACTTTAGATGCGAAGGAAATAATGACTATTATACGTAAGAATTGGGATTTTATCTCAAGTAATTCTTCACTTCTTGAGAAACTTGGCCCATATCCTAGATTTGTGTTTAAAAGAAACAACAATCTAAAAGAGTTATTACAAAGGTCTTCTCAAAAAACACTCTTTAATAGAAAAGTGGGCATGTTTCCTTGTGGTTTCTGTAATAGGTGCCACAAGGTTAGATCAGGGCAGACGTTCAACATAAGAAATAAAAAATTCACCATCAGATTCCCACTAAATTGTGAAAGTAAATCAATTGTCTATGTGGCCTTCTGCGATTGCTGTCCTTCTTTCTACATCGGTAAAACCGATCGTAGACTACGTGACCGCATGTATGAACATCTATATGCGATCAGGAATAAGAAAGACAGCAACGCTCTGGCTAGGCACATAACTAACCAACCGGGCCACAGTATTTCTTTTATGGCAATAGACCAGGTACAGGGTAATATTAGGGGGGGTCCTACCCCACTACTTCTTGAACTCTGTGAACTTGAGTGGCAACTCAGAACGGATGCATTTAACTATCCAGCATTAAATGATAATTGTAACATCTCCTCAGTTTTAAAACTGAGAAGTTACTTGAGATAACAAAGTTCTTTGATGTAAACTTCTTCCCAGGTTGCATTTTCATTCACCGTATTCTTTTTACGAGTCTCCATTTTGTAAATTAACACCTGTATTTCCCCCAGCATGTATCTACAAGACCCTTAGTGTTTTTACACTATAAATTTATTGCCCTCTTTAGAGTACTTCCCTGTTATGAATGGGTGTTCTCTGTTATAAATTTATTTTTCCTTTATACATTTTAATTTACTTCTTATAGTACCCCTCGAGGGATTATATTTCAAATGATCTTTAATTTATACTTCTGGTGTTTAAAAATGTTGTTTTTAACTATTTCATTGTCATGTTTATAATGTGGTAAAATTTGCCTTGTTTTTAATTTATTCACATCAGTTCCACTGGCTCTGACATCATTTCCTTTTTAATTGATTTATAAACTGACTTAGAGCGCATAGTAAGTGTTTTTCTACTCTGAAGAAGCTGTGTCAGTGTACATGGCGAAAACGCTATATTAATAAAATTTTTTGCGTTAAGTTAACTGTTTCGCAATTTACTGGATTTACTGGATTTGAATTTCATCTTCATTCCACTTTTTGCTGGAGCAAGGAGTCCGAGCTTACTTGTTGTTTTTATTGGTTTCTTTAATTTGTGATTTTACTGGATAGTAGAACTATCCAAACAATTCCACCCATTCAAAAGGAAACAAAGCTAAGATCCCATCCTCCTCTCTACTATAATTATAATAATATAAAGTATAAAATAAAATGTAAATTTAAAATGCTCTGCATATTAGTTGTGAAAAACTGAATGATGTTAAAATATTTTAGATATATACATACTTCTTACTACTAATTAAATTATGAGCAATAAGTAATATAAGAAAGAATAAAAATTGTATCTTAGAAAACCTTGTTTTATTTTTCCTTTCTTTCTTTTCCCTTTTCCTTACCCTTTCCTCTCCTCTTCTATTTCGTCTGCTTTTTCTATCTCTTTCTTTTCCCCTTTCTTTCCCTTTTCATTTTACTCCTCTCTTCCTACTCTTTCCATTCCTCTTCTCTTTCCTTTGTCCTCTTCCATCCCACCTTCCCCTTCTCCTCTCCCTTCTCCTCTCCCTTCTCCTTGCCCCCTCTCCTGCCTCCTCCCTCTGGGGAGGAAGGTCTATGCTGGCATTATTGGGACATTCTTCAGGACGTGAAACAGTCAACAGGTTTGGTGTACAAAATGGCCAAGGAGATGTGGTTATGATACAGATTAGGATAAGCTCAAAGTCAGATGCCAAGCCTGATTATCTACCTATCGTACAAGTATAATGCCATTATGTCAAGGGTTGAGCTTAAGAAAAGCTGTAGCACACAGACATCATATATGATACTGTCTGCCTCTACCTCCACATCATAGCCATTTCCTCTATTCAGCTAGCTATGACTGTCTAAGCCAGGTTTTACAATGGCATCAAGCTCATCTCCCTTTTCCCTTTCCACACATCATACTGATCCCACACAGTATTATTACTGACACCATTAACTAGAAGCTATAGGAGTGAAATCTGGGCAGCTGATGGTCAGTTGGAAAGGTGTGTTATGGCAACCAGAAAAGAATTTTCAGATTTAATATATACGTACCACAATTAAATTTAAATAATCTCAGTTCTGAGAATTAAAATTACCATCCGTGAACTTATAATGAAAGCCCTTACAGCATCTGATTTCCTAATGCATACATTTTGTGCAAGCCTGAGAAGCATGCAGACACAGATTAATAGTGGCATGACGTATGGAATACGCATGATAAACAGGATTAGTATTGTGCTTCAGAGCACAGCCAAACTGTTTGTGGTTCAAGACATAGGTACCCACTCTGCTTCTGTTTATCCTTTTACATTCCCCCTTCCTCCTCCCGTCCTCCTTTCTCACTTCCTCTCCCTCCCATCCCTGTTTCTTTCCTGTCTTCTACATATTCTCTGGGGAAAAAAAAAAAAAATATATATATATATATATATATATATATATTAGTGCATCATATTCATGAAAATAATATCTTTATATTCACAAGTAGAAATTTGAACAGCTATATAGTGGTACCCATTCAGGGATGTATTTGTCGATCAGGTGGTCCAATATATTTGGGTTACTTATAAAATTCTGGGCTGTATAGTCAATAACAGTTTAAATACTAATTGAGATCTAGAGCTTATACTTTCATATGTATAAGCTAAAACTTACAACTCTTTTTGCCAACATATTATCTGCCCAACAGACAGTTTCATTCAAATTCTTTAATTTGATACATCAGTTAAAATGCAGAAACATAAACCGTGTTTTCAAAATTCTATTGCAGTTTACCAACTTTAAGTACTTCTACTAATGGATAACATAATTGACTTATAAACAAATAGTTTAATGCTCATGTGAAATAATCCAATGTTATTGCATCCATTTTCACCTTTGCAAATGATAATTGTGACCTACAATACTCTTGATCATGTCTTGTGTCAAAGTGCTGTCTGATGAACCATATTTCACTATTTATTTTATGACCAGACAATGCAGTGAAAAGTAGAGCCTGCATCATAAAACTGCATGCAGCCTTTTTAGTCAATGTAACACTGTGACTCTATGACTGCTATTGCCCAGAGTTTTCAACCAACAATCAACTTTTCACCAGTGCTTTTGGGTACTGAGTCTGTAGTTACCTGAAAGAGGCTCTTCCAGCATGTGTATAATCCTGCTTTTTATCATCTGTGACTTGTAACAGCAAGTTTGAAAAAAACTACAAAAATAAATAAAAGTTAAGGGGAACAGCAACTTTTGAAAATCAATGTGTTCCCTATAAATTGTTTTTTTTTTTAAAGGAAGCAAGCCTCCTTGCACACCAGTTTGAGGGATTCACCCCCACATCATCACTATTTGTATACGTCCAAACCTCATGACTGTGTATAGAAAATGTAGAATAATCCAAGAAACAATTATCTCAGACTTAATATATAATAACACCATTTCACATATTCATTATTCCATTTCAGGGTGTCACTCTTACAAGTCCCATAATTCCAAACTCTTACCACTGCCTCTACTGTTGCTGCTACTGTGATGTCTGGAAGAGGTCCTAATGTCATGAACTGAACAGACTTAGCAGAGGACAGACAATAAATAGTTTGCTGATTGTTTTATGGGACTATTAAACTATTATAGTTTAATATTCTAACTCCACTGCTACACATTCTTAGGGAAAGTGGCAACTTCCTCAAAGGGCTTATCTAGTAGTCTAACTACATTCAGTATACATCCATTTTTAGATTGCCACTCTAGCCTGTTCATGTTTGCAAAGTAGCAGGAGTCTATCCACAAATGCAACCCCATACAAATGCATCTGTCATGTTTGATAATGCTGCATTTTTACAATAATGCAGCAAAATATAATTGTCTAATGTAATGCATTACTTGAATAAATTATTTGCTTCTATTAGTATTCATTGTTCGAACTTTAGTGGTTCATATCAACAAAGCAGCTCATGTTGTACAGATATAAAATGAAAAACTGAAAACTTGTTCAGTGCCATCAGATTCCACCATAATGAGTTTTGACCACATACCAAGAGAAGACAATTCACTGTACTAACAAGTGCATCCTGTAAAGCTTTAACATGAAACCTGTAAGCAGATATCAGAGACAGTGCATGAAACAACCTTTCAGTCAGAAATTACAGCACTGCACATAAGAAATTAAGAATTACATGCTCTGTTACAAATAATATGCACTGATCCATTAGATCGATAACTATATAACCTCAGTGCATATCTCTCAAATAATTTATTGCATGTCAAATTTGAGTATAGACTAATTGTCGTTCAGAAATTTAAGACAAAAAACTACTGCACCTTTAAATCTTACATGTTTAACCATCTTAACATAGTGTAACATCAGATTCAAAGGTCCAGTGGCAGCTGGTGACTTCAAATCAAAGGGGGGCTGCAGGAGACAGCTGAATGGGTGGGGCAAATGGGAAGGGGTGTGACCAACTAAAAAAGGGTGGAGCTATGTTAAAAGCTGCAAAAACTGGGACTTTAATTAAATACACTGCCCTGAGTGCCAAACTGTCATCATGAAAGTCCAATCAAGACAAAATGAATTCTAGAAGAAAAAAAATTCAATGCATTGGCTACATGACAGCTTACTTAATATCTAGATGGAAACAAAAAGGTTGTGAGGCATGAAAAAATAAATTACTTTTTTAAATACATTACTGGAATGCCAGTCAAAATCAAATATAAAAAAATCAAGCAGCTCTCAACTCAAACTACTACTCCTTGCACTGCAGTTCTAATTATAATTTATATTCAGCTTTATAAAAGTACCAAGTAATATGCTGAAAGTAGCAATGTCTGTGATACCCCCACTTGTAAAAGTGTTTCTTATCCAAAAAAGACCTGCTGCCTGACAACAACTATCTACTTGTTTCATGGGGAAAACATGATCAAAGTAATAAATGAACAGCAAACAAGAAACAAGCTCAAGGTAAATTGCTTAAAGGATTACTGCACAGGTTATGGACCACACATGATAGATTGGCATTCTGTTTAGTTTATGGGTAAAGCCTACAAAGATAACTGCAGGTATCCAACAAATGTAATGAGCTTCTGAAAATACTGTAATCCTGTCCTTTATTACAAATACTGTCATACGCATTTCAATACCTAAGGTTTAAACGCTATCTAGTTATGTAAATATTCTCTGCATGGCAACAACAAAAAGGCTTTCAATGTTGGTAATTCTTTAACAGTATGCTTATTAAAGCTTACTTGCATCTTACAGTCTCAGACAAGCTTACCTGATGGTCATTAAGGCATTGCTACTTAAACACAAAGCAACAGGCACTGCAACAACATGCATTTTCTGAATAAGAAGAAGCAGAAATCAACAATATAAAAATATGACAGAAAACCAGAACATTCTGCAAAATCAAGGACAGATGAAAAGCCACTGTAGTACTTGTGTCTACCTTGGATGAGGGGATACTCTGCACACTTGCACTACATAACTGCTCCTTGCCTTGCTTGGACACATTCAGAGTCACTACGTGGGGCAGTGGGGTGCAACAAGTATGTCACAATTTGAAATGTCTCTGGCTGATGGTGATGGCCCCCCTGACACATTAGTCATACCTCTCAGCCTCAGAGCAAGAAATCTGGACAAAGCCATAAACAGAAATGGGACAAAGGCCCAAAAATAAGGGCAATTTTTAAATATTCCTCTTATAAATTTTCTGAAGGGAATGAAATCTGAAACTCAAATGTCTGTCATTATTTTCTAACTTTAATCTTTAATGATTTGTCACTAATTTGCCAGAAAACCACAATTTTATGAAAACAGACCAAAAATGTGATGCAAAAATATAAAACAGCCACACAATACAGCTGGGAACCTGTCAAAGAACGGACACCTTTTTTTTTTTTTTTTTTAATATTAGTACTGTTATCTTGTGCAGCTGACAAAATAAGAGAACTTACATGCATTTCTGAAATTAAAAGTAATCTATAACTCTGATTATCACAATTATTTATTAATTGTAAAGCCTCCACGTTTTCTTCCAAATTTGCCATTTTGCGGAGGGATTATTAGGGGGAGAGCAACATTTCGAGCAAAAATTGGGGACAGTTGAGAGGTTTATATATACCTAATTCTATAAAGCAATTTATTTGCGCGTACCTCTCAACCTCTTAATGCAGGAAATCTGGACAAGGCCAAATATATTGGGGAAACATACAAACAGTACTAAAAATTACTCTTGTATAAACTTAGACAGTTGACAGAACAACGGGTCTTACTTTAGCATGCATTTTTCTGAAGACTATGAAGTCTGAAACTCAATGTCTATCATTATTTAGTGACTTCATTCCTAAATGATTTGCCAGAAAACCACAAATTTTACGAGGAACAAACCAAAAATAAGAAGCAAAAATCTATTCATTCTGTAAAAATCTAGACAGTTAAGAGGTATAGTTCAGCCAGGGCTGTCTGAGTTTGCCGCCCCCCCCCCCACAAAATCATGGTTGAATGGGGCCTCCCCTCTGCAGCTATTCCAATGTTCCATTACTTGGCTATTTCACCCCATTTACCATAGCCATGGTAATGTGCATACTGCTGTACTTCTACGATGATTTGGATTTCATTTAAAAGTTTTATTTTACATTTTACAGCATTGACACTAATAGACATCTGCTAAACAAAGCGATGCAGTCTCACAATGAAAACAGACTTAGCATTAAAACTTCTCTGCCCTTGAAACTTACATTCATTGAAACAGCATTGAAACCCACATTCAAAGAAAATACATCTGGCCAGTGGCAGATAAAGATTAACTTTGGGCTGTTTTCAAATCATAGGTCCCTTGCACAGGAAATATACATGTGTTCTTTGATACACCTTCCTAATTATATTAAATTATATTCCTTGTATAATACAGTACAGTTGTTAGACAGCATTTTAAATTTATTGTTTTGAACATTTTTCCAGTAAACAATGAAACAAAATGCATGCACCAGTAATGAAAAAACTACCCAGTTCAGAAAATTTCCATCATAAAAGTCTACTCAAACTTCTACAATCCACAAGTATCAATAAATATGTACAATCTCTGCAGAAGTAAATTAATCTATATAATTCCACATTAAAGAGATCTGTAACTAATGAAGAGGTGGCTGCTAGCAAACAACTTTATATTTCATTGTTTCATCCACAAATAAAGTGCCTGTTGCCCATGAGGAATAAATTGTTTATGTTACATTAAAAAATAAGCTAGTAATATTGCAATAGGGAATGGATGGCAAACTGATAACAGGTTCATCGTTACTAGGTATCTCTGTCAAAGAGGACATTCTCAGGACTGCAGCATCCACCCCCCTTTAAAATTACAACACAGTACAGTATCAGCAATGCATCTCTATACTGTGGGATTAGACCCCACAGCCTTCTGCATTGAAAACAAGTACAGTACCTGTTGTGCTATTAACAATGCAAGCAGACTCAGCATAAGCAGCACTGAACTTCTCTTCAAGCTCTCAGCACCTTGTAAAATCCCCTTGACACTCAACTATATCTCAGCTTTGAAGCACAAGAAATGTGGAAAAAGCCAAAATTTATTGGGGGGGGGGACAAAAGCCACAAATCTAGGGACACATTTTAAGCATTGCATGTATAATCTTGGAAAGTTGCTAGAATAAAATGCTGTGTTGCCACCATGCATTTCACTGCCAAGTCTTGAACCCAGGACCCTGTGCACTACAGTCAGACCAACATACCATTATATCAAATCAGCTGTTTCTTGAAAGACAGGTAGACTGAAACTTAAATAGCTATCATTTAGTGAATCAGTTCTCACCATGACTCTCAACCTCTTAGCACAAAACACCTAGACAAAGCCAATAATTGGGAAATACAGCCTCAAAATAGGAACAAATTTCAAATATTGATCTTAGAAAATTGCTAGAATAAAAGGTTTTGTGTTACCATGTACTTTCTGAAAAAGATGAAGTCTAAAATTCAAATGCCTGTCATTATTTAGTGAATTATAAATCCAGAAAACCACAAATTTCAGAAGAACTAATATATGAGGCAAACATTTTACAAGTGGTGGTGACTAGGGAATCCAAGCTCTTGCTGCCTGCTACCAAGGTACAGGATTTGAGTCTACTCTAACCACCAGGTATATTTAATTGGGGAATTACACACACACACACACACACACACACACACACACACACACACACACACACACACACACACACACACACACACACACATGCACACACACCCTACCTGAGTCCATTGCAAACTGCTAGCTCCATTTGTTGTAGCCCTGCACTAAATCCTTCCATTGCTCATCCTTTCCTGCACTAAAAAGCCCGCAATAGTTGCAATCTGATCCCTTTCCAGTCTATGCAGTTGTAACTGCATAGACTTTTGGGATCTCTGCTCTTGAATGCTGTATTCTTAAACCGGACTGTCTTTGCTCTTGAGTGCCATCATCCTAATCCAGACTGTCTCTGCTCTTGAATGCTGTCTTCCTAATCTGGACTGTCTCGGCAGCAGTCCAGATTCTGTGTGCAAGCTCCGGACTGGTTCACCAGCAGTCCTGATATCAGGAAATGCCGCGAGCATGAAGGTCCGGGACTTGTGTTTGTTTTTTTTTTTCTTTTCTTTCTTTCTTTCTTTGTTTTTTTCTTTTCTTTTCTTTCTTCTTTTATAGCTGGGGGGGATTGCAGTCCTACAGTCCAATAGCACGGGCCACCCCTGCAAAGGTCACACTAATTCAACTGTAATCACCAAATACTTGTATAAGGACTGGAGCCCGATAAAGAGTTTACTTAATATGCTTGTGACCCTCACAGGAACAGATGAACAAGAAATTCTTGTAAAATAAGGTATGAGATCCTAGCTTGTTTTGTAAAGCATACACTTGCGCTGACAGTTTGCATGTTCAGTTAAAGCTGTTAAACAACAAGTGTAACTGAAACAAGTTAGCCTGACCATTTACAAGAGCCCTGATGCTTGCAGACAACAGCAAACAACACAACCAACTCCACTATACACCAGTGTAACAATAATACCAAAAATCAAACCACAAATGCCTGTAGATCAAATGAGAAAAGAGCCACTACATGAAAGGCGAAGCAGAGCAAAAAAAAAAAAAAATTTGCTCCGCAAACAAATATCATCTCTCATCTGTCAAATCCAACCGCAACAAGCAAGCCATTAATATAATAGAGACTCAAATAAAAGCACACAGAATCCACATACCCCACAAATCATCTGCAGGCAAAGCTGATATATAGCAGAAACATCACCATCTACATTTAAATTACATTCTCTCCCTCAGGAACATCCTGAGATCACTTAAACAACAGGCACATAGCATAACCAGCATGTAACCACATCAAGTGATAAAAAAAACACTTTTAAAAGACCTATTGTTTGTCTGTTTTATATATTAAGTTAAAAAAATGTATAACATCAATGACAAACTTAAAATAAAGATGAGAAAAGACAAGATAGGAACAAAGGAGAAGGAAAAACATTATTATAAAATAACTCTATATGTATAAATATAAGAATAGAAGAATAAAAAAAAGCCTGCATGCAAAGCGTAAATCAACATAGTATATGAACTGTTTAACAATAAAAAGTTATTTATTTGATTAACTTAAACCAAGAAATATACAGTATATATATATATATATATATATATATATATATATATACATATATATATATACATATATATACATATATATATATATATATATATATATATATATATATATATATATATATATATATATCTGCGGTGGTGGTGCTGCGGTAGCGTTGTTGCCTTGCAGTAAGACATCCTGTTCAATTCTCAGCTAGAGCGTCTTCTGTGTGGAGACATGCGTGAATGGGCGTACCTTCGTTGTAGGTTGTGCGTCAAGTCCGGCACCTCGGCATGTAAAAATCTACTGCCAATTATTAGCAGACCGGAGTTCCACTGTGGCGACCCCTAACCGGGAAAAGCCGAAAGATACAGCAACATATATATATATATATATATATATATATATATATATATATATATATATATATATATATACACACACACACACACATATATATATATATATATATATATATATATATATCTATATATAGATAGATAGATAAATTACCTTAGTAAAGGATGCATCCAGACTTTTTTTTGAATACATTCATATTAAAAAAAATATGTTATGAGTGAATAATCAATATATATGTTTTTATGACCGAATAATCAATATTGTATAAGTAATTACCATTTGACAATAAATAAAGACACTTTTCTCTTGGTTTTTTTATTTTTTTCATTCGCTTTCTAGTTATTTCTTTTATCTTATATCTTCAACGAATTGATTTTCCATTTCATATTCTCTAATTGATCTAATACATTCTTTGATTTCAGGAATATTATGGCACTGTCTATATCTTCAAAGATTTTAGTTTCTTCTGAGAGGAATATCTTCAGTCTGGCTGAATAAAGCAAGTGGACTTTAAACTGTCTTTTTTAAGTTCCTTTATTAAAAGTAAGAAGCATTTCCTCTTGGACATCACAGCAGAGGAATAATTGTTGTCAAATCTTATTATTTCGTCCTGTGGCTTAATAGGAGATTTTGTCCAAGCTGTTTTTAAGATAAGTTCTTTATCTTGTGCAGAAGAATCTTAGCTCTCACAGTCAAGTTCTTTACAGAAGAAGAAACAGCAGCCAGGGACCTATGTGCTCTCTCAATACTAAGTGACATACCTTCAGGAAGATCAAGGACTTCAGGGAGCCAAGATGTTAAAAAAGTTTGTTATATTGTTCCTTTCAATTCCTTCAGGCAAATCAAATATTCTGATATTACTTTTCTGAGACCTGTTTTCTAGGTTGTCAGTTTTATTGGAAAGTAAAGAATTTTGCTTCAATAACAATTCTATATTATGTTCATCCTCAGATAGTCTCCCTTCCATGTCATTTAAGACATCCTTTATCCCTCAAATATGAGTTCTCTGCTGGTTTAAAGATTCCTGTATTTGTTCCATTTGTTTGGAATACTTTTCTTTAAAATGATCTATTTGTTGTCCATTTTGTCCATCTTCAGAGAGAATTCTTGTATGCTGGTAAGAACAAACTATAATTCATTTTTTAAAGATGAGTCCTAAGAGTTTACCTTTATGTGATTCATTCTGGATTATAAGTGAAAAGTTTTTCAAGGTGAAAATTTGACAGGAAAAAGAAAATTAATATTATCCTTCAGATCACTTCAAATTAGTAATATTCAATAAAAAATGAATATGATAACTTAGTAATAAACTTTCCTTCAGAAATAAAATAATATAGCACAGCAGAAGAAATCTGCTGCTAGCCTGTTAGCATCTTGGCCATGCCCCCTTCCAAACATTTTAAAGAGTAAGACACCTAGATATATATATATATATATATATATATATATATATATATATATATATATATATATGGATCTACTACTTTTGATCAACAGCACATTTGATCAAAACTCATTTGATCAACAGCACGTTTGATCGAAAACCAGTATTCATGGCAATTAACAGGGATTTGTCCCCCTCCCCAAAGTTGTGTGACCCTGGAGTTGATATATAAAGGTAGGGGGGCTGTGGGGGCAAAGCCCCCCCACCTAATTTCCTTTAAAAGAAGAAAATAAAAGAAAATGTATATATTTTAAACGAAAATAGGTGGGTCTGTGCCCCCCACACCCCCCTACCTTTATATATCAACTCCAGGGTCACACGAAGTTGGGGAGGAGGACAAATCCCTGTTAATTACTCTCCCTCCAAAGCTTCCCCTCTTGATAAAAACTCATTCCCAATCATTAGCCAAAACAACTCCACTATACAGGTTGTTCCCTTCTCCAAACTACTTGGGGTCATTATTGATGAACACCTAAAGTTCGGCATTCACATCCAGCAAAACATTAAGAAAACCATATAAAACTTTGTATGGTATACAGGAACTTCCACTTCCTCTCTCCTTCCACCAGACAAACTCTTGCCACTACCTATCTACTCCCCTCACTAATGTATGGTGCTCCTCTATTAACAAACATATCTGCCACGATCACCTCAAAATTGGAAGTCTGTTATAATTTTTTTTTTCTTCTTTCAGCTTTTCCCGGTTAGGGGTCACCACAGCAGATCACCTGTCTGCTCATGATTGGCAGTGGAGTTTTTACAGTGTTGAGTTGCCAGCCCGGCACCCAACCTTCCACAGAAGGCACACACATGCACACACACACACCTAAGGCCAATTTACAGTGTCCAATCCACCTGCAGCATGTCTTTGGGATGTGGGAGGAAACCGAAGCACCTGGAGGAAACCCATGTGACCACAGAGAGGACATGCAGACTCCGCACAGAAGGCACCCCAGCCAAGGATCGAACTGGAGAACCTCTTGCTGTGAGGTGGCAACGCTAACCGCTGCACCACCACAGTTGCCCGGAAGTCTGTTATAATAATATTTCAAAATTTGCTACCAAAGCCAAATACTCCTTCCATCACTGTATTGCCCTTAATTTGTTACACTGGCTTGAACTCTCCAACCACCTAGACAATCTTCAGCCCACAAATTAATTTTTCAACCATCTAAGTGCACTGCACTATCTAACATCCTTCTACCCTACACCCCTCAGAGAACTCTCAGATCTACTCACCAAAACCTAATCTTTGTCCGAAAACCCAATTGCCCCGCTGGTCAACTCCTGCTATCCTTTTCCTTAGCAAAAAAATGGAATTCTCTTCCTTCCTCTCTAAGGACTTGTGCAAACTTTGAAAACTATAAATCTCAGCTGCATTCCCACCTTTCCTCTAATAGGAAATGCATCTGCATTCTCCCACCTAGTCCTATAATTCTCTCTCCACCTCTAAACCCCTCACTAGCTCTGATTATTAGCTTCACTAGCTATGATTACTAGCTAACCAAACATAATTGTACATATTGTAAATGTCTAATTTGTACCATGTACCTAAGAAGTTACACCTGCTCTCTAACATGAAATGTAATTGCAAATTGTTCTTTACTAATATTGTATCTGTATCTAAAGGTACCTTATACCTAAGAAATTACGCCTCCTCTCGAACATGAAATGTCATTGTAAATTGTTCTTTTTACTAATATGGTATCTGTATCTAAACTATGTAATACGGAGCTTTTCTCATCGGGCCTCCATTAAAAACAGGCTCCCTGAGCTCAGTGGACCTATCCGGTCATCAAACTGGAAATAAATAAATAAAATAAATACAGCGCACGGACTTTAGGTCCTTTGAGTCGTTGTGATGCACCTGCATTCCTGAGGCTATCTCCAATTCAACAAACTAAGTTGCTTCCCTTTCCCGAGCATGAGAGAGCTAGTGTTGAATAATGACTCCCATCATCCTCCACCTGACACTTTAGCACTTGTGACACTATTCTAGCACGGGTTTTCTAGGGGCCAGGCAGGGCTTTAGCACTGTTCTCCATGGGGTTAGGTGAGGGTGTCCAGAATTTCTGGATATGTTCATAAGGGGTCTATATTTTTCTTCGAACATATAATCATTGATCCCTAAAAAGAGAACACTATAAAGTGCAAATGGCCACATCTGCAAATTGTTTCCTTGGGAAAAAATTCATAGGGCTGTACACAAAAAACATAAACTTCAAAACCCTAAACAAGTGGGGGGCTTCACCCCTCAAACCGCCCAACATGCTGGGGCTATACTCCCCACACCCCCTAACTAAATATACCAACTCCAAGATTGCTCTATGTTGGGGAAAAGGGCAATTCTTGGTAATGGGCAACTGATTTTTTCCCAAGGAAAAGATATGCGGACATGGCTGTTTGGATTTTAGGGCATTCGCTCTTTACAGGTCAATAATTATATGTTCGAAGAAAGGTCTCTTTGAACATATAATATAGACCCATTCATAAGATGCCAGTAGGAATTTATACTGGCATATGTATGTTGGGTCCCTGCTTAGGTCAGTTGGTATCCAAGTAACATAAAGATCACTTTCCCCACAGTTATAGGCATCTCTTAGAAAGGCATCCTTAACCTGACTAAACATTTTATGAACTGCTTCATTCTCTTTCAGTTTTATAGTTGAATGGCTGAATAACCTTGTCAATGTGATCCTGGAAATCAAGGACAGGCAGGCTATTATCAACTGGCACTTTTTTCCTTAGTCACGTCAGAAACATTTCAAAATCCACTTACATAGGCTGCTGAATTTCAACCACTAGAAGAGACAGCTCATTGTAATCAGCATTAACTTCACATGAATATACTTCCTTCTTTACATTGGGATAGATTTCCAGTAGATCTAATTTCTCTGGTTGTTTTATTGTATTAGTTGACAGTTTCTGGCAAATCCCCAATAGCAGGAACAATGACTTCCAAATCACAATAGGACTCTATTATTATTCTACCTACAGTAACAGGGTCTGCTGTTGGGTTATGTGCATTCATCTGATGCTAGTATCCAGACTGGGGTGTGTTGTATAATTTTACACCCATGTGTCCCAGATATACACAACACAGTCTGATAAGGTATTTCTTCGCTTTTCTTTATACTAGTCCTTAAAGAAAAAAGTATTTTCATTATCTGGTGTTACTGTAGTGCCTTCAGATGCACTTCATCACAGTCTAGTTTATGAATTGTCCAGACTTCCGTCCTTGTGTAGTAACATTTCTAGGAGCAGAATCCCATTGTACATGACCACAAATTATTATCAGCTAAGTTCCAGCCACACCAATTAACTAGATTTGGTTTGGATGAAAGTTATTTACAGATTACAGATGTGGGGAACAGAGCCCCCATGGAGAACAACAAGTTATACAGACCAGCTGCTTTCTAGGCATGTAGAAGGCATCCAGAAAGCTTTGGAAGCTGGCCTGCTGTTCTATTCTATGTAGGAAATGATCATACTGCAGCAGTGATCTAATGATGAACATCACAACGATAATATAATGATATTTATTTGACAGAGTAAAAAGTTATTTCAGTGGGAAAAGGACAATACTATGAAACAAAACTATGGAAGTACAGTACTTTGTATCGAAACAGGGTTTTTCTTTGGCATTTGGAATATTGTATGTTTTCTTGTGACATGGAGAAATCTATTAGCTGACACATGATTTGGGAATTCATGTGTTGATGAATTGTCTATAAACCTTCTACAGCAAACTTCATGTATAAAGTTAGGCCATATCATTCACTACAGGGAGAAAGCAGGAAGAGGAAGAAGATGAAGAACAGGTTACAAGACCTTAACCATACCTCTCAACTGTACAGATTTTGGTAGAAAGTCCAGATTTCTGCCTCACATTTTTGGTCAATTTTTCATAAAATTGTGGTTTTCTGGCTAATTAATGGCAATGCATTAAAGACTGAAGTTAGAAAATTATGACAGACATTTGAATTTCAGACTTCATATCCCTCAGAAAATTCATGCTAATGTAAAGCCTGTTATTCTATCAACTATGGAAGTTTGTAAGAGCAATGTTTAAAAACTGTCCCTATTTTTTGTGTCTTTGTCCCACATTTATTTATGCTTTGTCCAGATTTCTTGCCCTAAGATGTTGAGAGGTATGACCTTAACTTAAGGAGGTTATGTTTCATGGACAGGGTGGGACCTGATTAGACTTTTCCTCAAAGACTGCAGGACAGTGGAAAGGTTAGATGATACCATGAAAAGCTGTAAGAAAGGCTGAGGGGGGTAAGAAGGGGTAACTACCTACGGGACAATTGCAACACTTCTCAACATCTACACACATATCTGTCTTTTAAAGTTTGCGTTAGTGTTTGGGAAAGGAGAAAGAATGATTTATTAAAAAAAAGCTGACAAGCTGTGAATTATAAAGGTGATAGCTGTTAACATTTTCCTGGATTTTCCTGGATTTCATTTTTAGAGGCAGTTTTAAGAAATCAATGTTGTTTTTGTGTCAGTGGAACAGAATTATATGTAAACCAGATGATGTGTCTAGTACATCGCCACACTGGCAGGTTTAGGGTGTCAGAGACATCTTGTTCATATATCAGGACTGAGCATGTCTCACTCAAAGTTCTTGCTCTACTGTTTTGTACTCTGGTAATAAAATTATACTTTTATCCCTTTATGCTCTGGCTTTGTTCAGTAAACTATGCAGTGGCTAGTCTGGCATAGTGGTACCTCTTTCAGATTCTATTGGTCATATCATGTTGGAATGGTGGTTACCTGTTTATGAGCTGTTTGCAGACAAGAGTGGAAGACAGAGTTCATGAAAACAAGTATACGACACTGGTCTGAACATAAGAAAAAACAATGACAAAAATAAAGATTATTTTTTTATTTTTTTGCTTTTGCAACACTAAATAAATGATTGTACGTTTAATTATTTTCTACTACTGCAAACAAATCATTGAAAGCTTTTCTCACTGGCTTCCCATCAAAAGTGTGAGATACAACACTGGACATCCTGACACTTCAAAATTCAAAGCTGTGCATTTAACAAACAAAATAAAAACAGTAATTTCTGAAACCCACCACACCTTTAACAGATGTTTTGCCTTGCTAATAAACACTGAGACTGATGCAAACTGAAGTAGGAACAGGTCAAGAATTCATAATTTCAGACTTAGTATGTAACCCCCTTTTTCGCTTGGATATTCTCAGTTCTAAGAATCACAATTACAGTTTTCTGACTTTTCAATGGGCACTCTTCGGGTGGGGTGGTAGGGGTGATAAAAATGAAAATGCTTAGTTTCTGTGAGACATTCTAAATAAACAACACAAACTTTTATTAGCTACAACTGTTTCCACCTTCCGGTAACTAGGATCCAAGTTATCAAGCATTTAATCTATGTTGAAACACAGGTGCCCAGTAGGAAGGTAGCTAGAATAAAGAAGCTGAACCACGACAAAGTAAAATCTTCTTTTTTAATACAAAATGGTGAACGCTTTCACAATGGTAACCATTGCTTCATCAGACAGTTCATTCAAACAGCAACAGCACTTAAATACTTTAATTCATCACTAGAACAACCAATCCTACCACTCAAAGTTAATTCAGCACTCAGCAATCAATTAATTACTATGGTTAAATTTTGCCCTTAGTTAACTGCTGAAGTCAGGAAAACTCTGTTTAAAAACCACATGCACAAAATGTAAAGACAAAGACGTGGATAAATATAAATAAAATATATAAAAATTCAATGAATAAATACATATACTCGTTCCCCATTTAGTAACTACTTATGTGCATAGATACAAGCATAAAAATATATATAAAAAATATATAAACATATAAGCAGTACACACTCAGCAACTTAATGAATACATATATTCTGCCTAATAAATGCACATGTCCACCTAGTAAGTACATATGCTTTAATCCATACTTCTCAACAAATGCTTGTCTTTAATGATATCTATGCTAGAAGCAGCTCAAGAAATATTGTCATACTGACCCAAAGTCCTGCATGTGTTTATGTAGTCTTCTCTTATTAAAACAGTATTATTATTATTTATTTTATTTTAACCTTCTAGATTATAGCACTGACTTTAATGGACCACTATTGTTCAAACCCAAACATAACTGGGCACCTGTGTTTCAACATTTTCAACTTCTGGGCTGGTGTGGAAGCATTTAATCTAGCAATCGTCAAGGACACACATACTCTGAATCCAAGATTCCCCTTAATTCATTACACTAAAAAAGACAGTTGGACCTTTTTTCTTCTGTAAAATAATGTCATTTGTGTTGCCAGATAACAATAGGCAGGTCTAGGTACTCATCATTACACACTGTACTTCACAAAACCGTTAATGTCATAATATCCATCCACTACATCCCATGAGTATGAGGCAGGGTATATACCATGATACTGTTAAGGAGCTGAGATATACACAACTTGTGACAATAGAAACAAAGTCTCTATAACATTATGCAACTGGAAGAATTCAGAATCTCAGATTCAACACACACAGTCCTTATCTCTATTACTAGTCACCCAGACTTAGCATATGGGAGATAAGTAAAGTGTCAACCTCAGAATGGTAAGACACAGTTTCTTACCAATGCTAGCCAATATAATTAACTACAAGAATTCCAGTGGCATCCGATGGTGCCTACCTGGAGGTAACATGATGGCAACTGTATGAAAGACCCAGGTTGGTGTTTATTTGGTTGATATAACTCTTAATATGTAAGAAAATGATGAGACACAACAGAGCAGTGGACATGTGATGAGACTGTTTGTCTAATTCTCCTAATATGCATACAATGAGGATGGCTTCAGTGATAAAAATGAAGTTCCTGGTTTACAGGCGAAAGTCTCTGCAGTGTCATCAGTATTCCTATATAGCATGTTTATTATTATTTTTAATGAAGGTTGACAATGTTCTAGAGAGTAACAATTCTCAGTGCAACTTGCTACTATTAAATGTCTCTGTACTGCTGGGTGCTTGCTACTATTAAATATCTCTGTACTGCTGGGTGCTTGCCTGGAATACAACCACAGACTGTGCTTATCAGGTTGGTAGCAGTCTGACCCTTTTGGGAAAACAAACACTTTACAAGGCCTAAGGGTCAGCCAAAGGTTATAGTTTAAAATTTATCTAAAAAGTAAAAAAAAAAAACTTCAGGATGACTTTGGAGAATTAACAGAGACTTTGGCAAACTAAAAGGGCAGTTTTGTTTATTTTATATTTACTATCTGGTCTCAGGATTAAATCATTTAACAGCATACTTGGCTGACTTTTGTTTTGAGAAGAAGCCCTACATATAATAGGTTGGTATAGGACTGTCTTAACAATGACACTTTTTCATAAATATTGTGTGTGGATATTTTAACCAGTTTGATTTGAACCATCCTATGCACAGTGTAATTTGTGGGTTTCTTTCTCACGTGCTATAGGAAATGTGCAGAAACTGGTTAACTAGGGGAAAGTTCCCAGTCTGTGAGTTATGCTACATGGTCCCTTTCTTTACATCACTCAGGAAGCATTACGCAGTGCAAAGGAACTACTTTTATTTCTAACTCTAAACTAAACAATTTGCTCCCTTCCTCACTCACCCCTTGTTTTCTTGGTGAATATTTCTCAAGGCATAGAATAAAATGTTGTGGAGCATTGCAGACATCTGGAATTAGATCAGGTCCTAGGTACCATCATGAAATCTTCGGATTGCTATGTTTTCTTCAGTGACACATACAAAAGTATGTTTGAAGTACCTTTATGTTCTGTGTTTAACAGTAATAATTTCTGAAAAATATGCTTTTACACATGTATTTTATGAATGGTGTGAACAACTTAGCCATTGTTAGGCATTCTTTTGGAAAGGCAAGGTAAATTTATTATTTCTTCTGCACATGCTCCATTCTTGATTACAATGTTTATTAAGTGATCAAGCACATTTATTACAATAATATCAAATATAGTACATCACAGAATGTCAATACCCTTGACTCTACAACATGACTTTAAAACAGGGTTGCTTTTTGTTGGAGTCTTATACTTAGAAACCCTAGACCTGTCCTTAAGTAACTTGTGGGGAGCCCTTCCCGATATTGCTGGGAGGATCAGTAAGTTCTAGTCACACTACTGACTGTCACTAAGTAAGTGTCATATAAAGCTACATAACTTTTTATTCTACCAAGATAGTGTTAAGGTGAATGTATTATTTAAATGACTAAGTTTACCAATATACAATTAACTGAAAAATGAATTAATCAAAAACAAAATAATCTATTGCCTTTTTTTGATGTTTCTATGAGAAGCAAACTCTTCACACTTTCTATGCAAGGTATTTATATACTGCAATCTGAGCCTTAACATAATTAACTCCAAAATTACTGTACCTCAGGGAAAGGGGTGAACCCCAACTATCAAGACCTCATTTAATGAATCTGCATTTCATAAAAGTTTGACTATTCAAGCACTTAACTATAAAGAAGATCATATATGCACTTTATTCAAACCATATGGGATAAAAATGTTTTTGTTTGTTTTGTTTGTTTAATGGTCAGCACAGATAGTAACCTGTTTTCAGTAACAGTAGCAGTAGCAGTAGGAGCGGAGTAAATCTTATGGTCCAATGTTGCACATGTTGGTCACTGAGAATGTTAGATACATTTTTGTTTTTTTTAATGTTGTTTCTAGACTACATCTTTGAATAGTAATGTTAAATTTCCAATGACTGAAGAACAGTGATGCATTTTATTTTCTTGGAATTGTGATTCAGCACTAAGCAGTAGTGTTCTGCTATAGAATGTTTATACATTTTAAACATGTTGATTATTCCAGTGCACATATTTATTTCTTAAGTTTCAGATAGTTTACAGCTAGAACAATCGACTTTAGGTCAGCTGTGAAAGCTAAAAGTATGACATATTATTAATGTAGCATGGCCCAAAGCAAGACAATTGTAGCTCAGTATATGGATTGACAACGAAGTAATGAGCCCTTTAGGAGTTAATCCAGGTGTCCAAGATGACATCCTCACTCTTTGATTCTCTGAGCCTACAGCTTGCACCCCTTTATCTTTTCCCTCTTGCCTGCTCTATCTTCAGTTCTTTTTCTCATGCCTGCTACACTTTTGCTGTGCCTCAACACATTATTAAAATCATTAGATGGGACATGTTGCAGAATGTACCTTTGGTACTGCATAGCCCAGACATTTTAATTGTATTAATCAGAAGACCTAGAGTCATATTTGCAATGGAAAACTATCTAAAGTGAGTAAGTGAACCTTACTAAACATATTGTGGCATGCTATCTGTTCAACACAAAATGGCACCAGAAATGAGACTACTAATCATCAGAAGGGCTGCTGCTGCTTTTCTCCTGATGAGATAAACAGAGAGACATTTATTCCTAGCACTGCATAGCTGCAATGAGATCAGCACTGGTAGTAATCAGGAAGTAGCCATAGGATGAATTGTTACCACTTCCCATTTGTAGCAACCCTTGCTTAGTTCCTGCTGTAAGATATCCAGTAAAACCAGTACTACTCCAACTGTCACAGACTCATCACCTGCTCTTTCCTCTTCCCTTGAAAGTTTGCTAGCTCCAAGAGTGTTGAGGCAGTGTATAAACTGCCTCATGTGTACTGACAACGCTTTCCTTCTGAACCACCCTGATAATACCTTATATGAGAGATGTCAAACCTTAATGTCAATGCTTATCTCTCAAGAACATCCAGGGTTAGTAAAAAGTAAATTAATATCCTACAAACATATGCTGAGGTTCTTAAACATCTCTACCTAAGCCTTCCACATCCACATGTAGTAAACCTTAGCCACCCATGAACTCACACTCTTCCCTGTCTGTGCCTTCTCCCACTCATACCACTATTACAAATCCCTAAAACTTGGAACCTACTTCCCTATGGCCCACAGGCCTACAGAGAGGCACCGATTCCCTGCTACAAGTGATTCCACAGTTAGACACTAATGCTGCACTCATCAGGCTGGACCAGGAAACCCTTTGTTGCCCTAAATATGAATATGACCCTGTGCTTGCCCACACAGGAGTGAGCCACTGGAGGCACTGTATCCTGGGGATACACAGAAGGACATAGTGAGCCACTGGAGGCACTGTATCCTGGGGATACATAGAAGGACATATTGAGCCACCGGAGGCACTGTATCCTGGGTATACATGCAAAGACATAGTGAGCCACCAGAGGCACTGTATCCTGGGGATATATAGAAGGACATAGTGAGCCACTGGAGGCACCGTATTCTGGGGATACATGGAAGGACATAGTGAGCCACCGGAGGCACTGTATCCTGGGGATACATAGAAGGACATAGCGAGCCACCAGAGGCACTGTATCCTGGGGATACATAGAAGGACATAGTGGGCCACCAGAGGCACTGTATCCTGGGGATACATAGAAGGACATAGTGAGCCACTGGAGGCACTGTATCCTGGGGATACATAGAAGGATATAGTGAGCCACCGGAGGCACTGTATCCTGGGAATACATAGAAGGACATGTCTGAATTATTCTCTTATGACTATGGATAAGAAGTCACCAGTGCTGATCAGTTCTCTACCATTACCAAGAACGAAGCCTACATTCTATTGGCTAGTTAACTGTCATCATTCAGGGAGGGGGATCTACCATGTTTACCCGGAACAAGGTTGTTAATGGACACTCCTACTTTGCCTGGGATGAGATGTGACTCTCGTCTCATGGCTTTCACATACTGGCCAAAGCTTTCTTAGTGCCTTCCTTAGTCAAAGTACTGCTCATGGACATTCCCACTTAGCAAATTCTAATTCACACACTATCAAGGAAGAACATATCATTGAAGAACAAAACGTCTATGTTTGAGGATTTTCTCTACCTTGAAGTCATATATTTTTAATCTTCTGCCTTGAAGTCATTCATATTTATGTAGATGCAGAAGCTTGGTTCTAGTACGAAGACAACATTTCTTCCTTAAAGGGGTTTAATACCCAACATGAGATATTGTCCAAATCAAATCATGCAAAATACCAAACATAAAGTTGTTGAAGTCCAAGTAACTCCCAATAAAACTGCTTATCCTGTCTTTGACAATTATAAGTTCCCTTCTACAACCCCTTTTAACACACTGTTTATCTTTATCAGATGAAAAAGCTCTCCGTCAAATGGAATCAACTTATTATGAGTAAATTTAACTACCTCACTATAAACTGAAAATACCTACTCAACTAGCAAGAAATACAGGCTAGGATTCCTCAGTTTTATTAATAATGGTAATTCCCTGGATCAAACTGCTCCCCTACCCTACCCATAAAGGGGGATAATCTTATTGACCTTGTTGTTACTAACTTCACCTCTTCTTGCACTGCCCTAAAGCTGTAAGTGCAGCAGTTCTCTAAATAACTAGTACATGATGCTGCTACATGCTCCTCTGAATTCTATTCTCTTATCAACACGTGGATGAAGGGCCCTGTTCCCATATGCCAAAAGAAGAGTGGTAAATTCAGAAATAAGCCAGTACAGCGGAATTCCCATGCAAACAAACTTAACAACTAAAAGAAGAAACTTTAAGCTATCTGTAACACACCTCCACTTCACAGTGCAAAAATGATTTTGGACTAGTTAGTAAAACCCTCAAGCACACCACCAAGGAGTTCAAGTCTGAGTAAGAACACAATGTCACTACCAGCTCTAAAGGTAACCACAAGGATTTCTTCATAGGATTAAAAAAAGAAGACCTGTGAAGACCTTCATAGGATTAAAAAAAATGTATGCTGTACAGATACAGAATAACTGATTTGTAACAGAAGGATGTAATAACAGTACAGAGGAAGATGATAGCAGTGAATCAGATATTGTTGAGAAGGCACACACAAATATTCAAAATACATATTTGCAAGGACATCCAGCATGAATGTCTGAGCAATAAATCAGCCTATGCAGTGTGGAATCATGCAACTATTATTGCTGATGTCAGGATGTATTATTTTAGTGCATCAGCATATTATATCAATAATAATAATAGCAATAACAATACTGGAGTGGCAGAAGCACCAAAAAGGTTTCAGTGATTACTAATTATAGCAGGTGCGTAGACATAAGGCACAACATTACGCACTTTCAGATGAATAAATATTCTGATATGTTTGAAGTTGGTTTGTCATCGAGGCGACTATCTTGTTAAGATATTCCATAAGAAAATACCTGTAATTTTTCCAAGAAGAGTTTCTAATAGTTTCTAATATTATAAATAATGCATAAAGCCTATGGGTGCCCTAGTAATACAACCTGAATTAAGTGAATGGGAAAAGAGCATGGTCACATTGGTATAGCAAGACAGGTTAAGGCTATATATAGATCATCAAGACTTAAATAACTCAGTCAAAGGAAATGTTGCCCATGTTAGACAGTAGATGAAACAGTAATAAAACTGCATTGTTTGTACTCAGTGCTAACTAAAGATTCAAACAAGTAAAGCCTGATGGCACTAGCTACAAATTGTACACATTCAATATACCTCTTTTCTGATATTGAGTTCTGAGGTTAGCAGTCAGAAATCCATAATCTCCAGTGGTGTTCCAGAGGGGCTTTGGTTACTATAGCTGAAAAGTAAATATCATTGATTGCATCTTAGTCTGTGGTGCCCCAGAGTAGGAACAAGATCAATATCTGATCAAACTGTTGCATAGATGGAGCCACAAAGGCTTAAAGCTGAACAGAACCCAATGCTAAATCTATGTAGCTTAATTCTGGTACATAGAACATATCGTGTTATCTGTAGGGCTTAAATCCTAGTTCTGGTAAATGCAACGCACTCATAAGCCTGCTAAAGTCTCATGAAAAGTCATCTTTTCTGCATTTCCTAGGCATGGTACAATAGCTTATCACATATTACAGTATCACACAGGAAGCTTCTAGACAATGGTGTACAATAATTCTGACACAACTGTAACAAAGCTGTTTGGTTCCCTGGATAATGCGGCCATTTGACACCCCCTCCCACAATTTAATTAAAGACCAGTATCAGTAAAGAGATACCATATATGGACATAATAGCTCTTTCCTGCATTAAACAACTTTGCTAAAATGTAGTAAAGACCTAAATTAGTGTTTTATACTATAGTTCAGTGACTGTTGAAAAAAAGTCTTCAGGCCAAGCAAAGAGTTCTTGTTCTGTTGATGCATAGTAACTGTGGGCCCCATTGTGTCAAACACCTTTGCTAAACTGTAACAAAGAGCTATACTACCTCCTTGCTACATATCCTAACACACAGACATTGATTGACTGTCATATAAGCAGTCACAATTGTAATTGCAGTTACTGAAATGGCTACAGTGCCAATTGTGCCCCTTAAAAGCTTGTATCAGAGGCAACTGCCTCCTTTGTCCAGTCCTTGCTATGGTTTGGTGTTTGGTCAATAGAGCAGGAAAAGAACTTTGACATGTTAAAGCATCTTTTCACTACAGAACATATAGATAAGTTTTATGTTGTGTTCCAAGCTACTGCACTGTAGGCAAGCTGCAAAAACATAGAACAATAACATATGGATTAAGGGCCTTAACAGATTCTCAAAAACTCAATGCTCAGATCAAGAAAAAGATGTTAGACATAGATCCCCCACACCTCTCATGTGGAGGATTCTGTCCCAACTCCCTTACCTAAATATGCTATCTTTATGGTTGCACAGTCATGGAGAGAAGAACAAAAGCCTACACTGTTGGCATCACGGTTGGTACACTAATAGAAACTGCACTGGAAGTGATTTTCAGTAACAAAACCCAGATAATCTAGCTGAAAATCATTGAGTTTAAATTGATGAGTTGAAGCTTCATCAATTTAGAGCTCATTGACTAGTACATTAGCCATGCTGATTACTATGATACATTTTCATGGATAGATATGACAAGACTAAGTATTGTAACTGTCTTAAAGTCAGTTTGCCCAAGACATGAACTTGCAGAAGAGGTAGTAACTGATAATAGCTTGCACTTTCTCAGCCAAGAATTTTACATTTTCATAAACAAATAGGGATTTGTAAATGTTACCTCAATTCCCAGATACCCTGAAAGCAAAGAGTAAGTATAATGTATGGGACAATAACTAAAGGAAATGATGACAAGAGTGAATATTTTATTTAATCTATGTATTTCTCTATCCTCCTGCTGTATTATTCTGGTTTGTTTCCAATTCAAATTCTTATGGGTAAGTGCTTGAAGTCAAAACTGTCAGTTTCATTTTCATTATAGTTCCAGACAGCAAGCAGTTTTGAATATCAGTGAATAGTTTGTTCAGACAAGACAGAGAAAACAGATTTTTTCTTTGATATATCAGCAAAGAATCTTCAAGTACTGAAAAAAGAGGAAAGGGTGATTAAGAATGTTTGAAATCAAGATTTTTTAAATACCTTTGTACTCAAACCTATAATGCAGTGTATAGTACAGAAACAAAGTAGCTGAGATCATACGCATTTCAACAGAAAGGTAAGAGAGCTTTCAAAAGGAATGGGAGGATGGCCATGCTCATCCTTTTGAAGGAAGGTTGCCACCTATCAGAAAATTTTTCTTGCGAGTCTGAAAATCAGGGTCTCAACAGGCAATTTGGAAATTGTGGTCTCTGCCAGGAAGTTAATTTTTTTACAATTATTTTTATTTGGTTTTATAACAATAAACAAATTGATTATAAAGCAAACAAATAGCTATTTGCATAGGTAAACAACTGATCAATACAGCAAAATTATACATACCAACAACAATTAATATTCTTCAAGCAAGTCTTTAAGTTTAAGCCAGGATTTATATGAATGTACAATATTTGAAGTGTTCATCTTTATATTATGCAATACACTACTGCAAACAATTTTTGCCACACTAATAAATTCCACTCTAGAGGGGGTAACTTTCATTTTCCAATTTTTAGTAATTACTTTTCTAGCTATAGCAAGAATAGACCAAGGAAGAGACACTTGTTTTTTTTTTTTTTTTTTAATTATCTCAGGAATTGGAACAATAAAAACCCTAAAGATTTAGAAATATTATATCTATCTGACCATAGAGCTTGAATGATGTTATTAATTTCTTTCCAAAAAAGGGAGATAACTTCACATTCATCTACTGTATGCATCCAGTCAGCTATTATTTCAAAATCACATTTCCAGCATTTAATTCTATTTGATTTATACATAATTGTAATTTTGTTAGGAGTGATAAAAGCTCTGTGTAAGAATTTCGAAGTGAACATTTTTCAATAAAACAAACATGTAGTTTTATCTGTATATTTAAAATTATTTTCTTGTATTCTGCAGATAAGTCTTCATTATTAATTTTTGAGTAATTCCAATAGGAATTGTCTAAATATGTGAAATCTAACTTAAGAATTTTATACATTTGTGAGAGATATGACTTACTTTTCATTACATTATTATTGATATTTATTAAGAATTCCAATAATTTGGAGAACTATTTCTTATCTAGGTTAAATATCTTATTAATCTATATGTTTACAAAGTCTCTAAATATTTGTAAAATTAACCAGTTCTCAGAATCTTGATTGTATTTGGACCTTAAATTTTCAACAGTATATATATATATATATATATATATATATATATATATATATATACCATTGAAGAATTGATACCAATAAATTAAGTTCCTTTGTTGTTTCAATTCTAGCATTTTGTTGAAGTTATGAGTTTCTAAGCAGTCATGTGTATATTCAGTTGAAAACATTGTTTAATACAATGGTTAGAAGATGCGAACTTTTGGAAAGAGGAAATGATGTTATTTAAATAGGGAACATGAGAACAAGGTATAATTCCATTTTCGCAAAAACCTTTTAATAACCAGATAAAACTGTTAGGGACTATTTGTTTATGACTGGTTTTGATATATTTAGTATTTGCTAATAATATTTCTTGATGTATTTATTTCCATTTTTAATCATAAGATGAATTTATCCACAGCAGTATAAATTTTGCAATTGTTGAAGTAGCATACAATTGAATATTGGAATTGTATTCCACCATTATCCCAACCTTTTCTGTGCCAATGAAAGGAAACTTTTGATTTAATAGGATGTTAAAAAAATTTAAGCAGAATATTATTTATCTTCTTCATAATTTTTTTAGTGGAGATTCTACGAAAGATTGTAAAACAAACAATATTTTAGGGAAAATTACCATCTTAATACGCATTAGTAATTCTTCCATGGTAAAGAAGAATTTGTTCCAATTTATGACTAAACGTAAAATTCTATTAACAACCTGTTGAAAGTTTGTTGGCATCATTTGTTTACTATTAGGCAGAATGGTTATACCAAGGTATTTCATTTGATTGCTATTTCAATTGAAGTTAAGAATATTTTTTGTATGAATTTTTTAATGATTTATTAATTGATTACATACTTATTTTAGTATGATTAAATCTTAAGTTAGAGATTTCTTCAAACTGACTCATAGAACTAATTATATGTTCTAATGAGTTTTCTATATTTCCTATTGTTAGTAAAATATCATCGGCGAAGAGATTAATCTTTAGTCTGAAACCTTCTTTTATTTTGATACCATTATTATTTTTATTGGATCTAATACTACTAGCAAAGAGCTGTAAAGCTAATGCAAAAAGTAAAGGTGCTAATGGGCAGCCTTGTTTTTAGCCTTTTTATAATTTAAATGAATTAGAAAGAAAAGAACCTATTTAACATAAGCACAAGAGTTATTGTATAATTTAGAAATTAATAAAATTAGCTTGGGTGAGAAATTATACACTTTAAGAGTTGGAAGTTAAGCTTTGGTGAGTGTTTGTCACATATTTTGAGTGACCCTTAGAGTTACTATATTTCTGAAATATACTTCCAAAAATGTTTACTGTTTCACATGGATTTTCTATTCACATGTACATTATTTTGTCAGAATAGACATCTCTTGTGTTTTAACTGTCATCTTGGTGATCTGCATTGTGACCACTAACAGGCAGTTAGACTAATCAAAAGAAGCATTTACATGATGTGTCTTAGAAGAACTAAAACTTATTTTTTTCGTTCTTTTTTATATAGGTGAACCAATGTATTTGTTCTCCAGGTAAATTGTATATTCTCTGTGGTTAAATCACATATGCTTTTTAAATTTGGAATAAATAATATTAGAGCTGTGACTAAAGATTGAATTGAGGGCAATGTTAAACCACACATTACAGGAAGCAGTGAACAAATATTACTCAAATCCTTATTTCTTCAGAATGATTTTTAGACCCAATAGGCCCCCATGCTTATCTAGTATAGTAGGTTCAACAAACATAGCAATTGTCTATACAATATTGCAATTATCTTTTAACATGTGTAGCATGTTTATACATTTGGCTATCTGTTGTATTTACAATATTATTTCCTGTTTCTTCAAACATGATACTAGTAAGATTATTAACTTTGAAGAGAGAAGCAATGCACATTTGCTTATTGAAATGTGTGTAGCAGTGGGTGAAGTAAAGACTGAGACTTTTGTTAGGTTTTTACCCCTTCCAAGGGGGCAACCCTAGAGGGAGGTGTGTATGTTCACAACACACTCACTTTGATTTCACTAGCAGAGATCTGGAAGCAACCATGCAGTGCTACCAGGGGGTAGCTGAGGCTTCCTGCTGACATCAACCTCTTGTGGAAGTAAGGGGCAGTTCATTGCTGACGTCCATTGCATGCACCGCCCTCAGCATGTTATTGGATGCATGTAGGGTGTGAAGAAAAAATGGTAAAAGACTCCCTTTGCAGCATTGTAATATATCTGAATCTCTTCACCAGTCTTAATCCATAGTTTGGGTAAGTCTAGAGGAGGTGGGTGGGACAGGTAGATTTGTTGATCAAGGAAAGGCACTAGAAGCAACTGACTGTCAGCTGTGAGGGAGCTAGAATACTAGCTCAAAAAGCATCTTGTGAGATGACCTGATTCTGATAATTTCAGGACATTTAGGATCAAGGAAGGACATGACTTTTCTGTGACATATCATGTGTGGTCTACTATAAACAGAAGTGAAATGAGTTGTCCTCATCATGACTTGGACTTATTGCATAAGACTGACTCTGGGGAGCTGCTGCAAGTATCTTCATACAGTAACTTTGACAAAATACTGACTAGGGAATCAGATCAGAAGTCCAGTTTAATACCTACTACAATAACAGGACATTACTGAAGTGTTAACTTACTCTAAATCTGTGCTCCTTTGTGATCATCAAGGAAGCTGTGATCACATTCAGTAATCCTGATGGCACTGACATAAGCAAAATGTAAGTTGTGGTAGACTGATAAAAAAAAAACTATTATAGTACAGGGATTGTGCACAGGTAAAAGTGTTGTAGATATATAACTTTAATTGCTATCAGTATAAATGTACTTCACTTGACACATACATAGGCCAGGATTCATAGAGATATGCTGTGCAGAAGAATAAAGTTTGCACCGCATAGCATCAATACACTGTACGTAAAGTGCACATGAATATTAAAATGCTGACATAGTGTGTGTCTGAGCAGCAAGCTGTTTTCTGATGTGTTAAGCAGAGCAATGCTAAAAAGTCAGAAACCCATCAGAGTAGTGCAGTACAGCATGTAATCTGTAGAGGAAGGGAGCATCCATGCACCTTCTAACATGAAACTCACATGACGGGAAGGCAGCAGGGGCACATAAGCAAACCCAAGACAGTACAAACAGGCAGTGGAAGATGTGAGCATGCTAGTAGAGGCAGACATGGTCTAGATAGAGAATAAAAATGGTAGGAAAATAGTGATGTTAAGGAATGCTCAATGTTCAAGCAGTGAGTTGAAACACAATTTGATAGGGATGTACCTGGATGGTGATGGGCTGGTACATGGGCAGCATGCTTGTTGCAGCTTGGCCCAGAGGAATGCCAATGGGACCCATTATATGGCTGGGACAGGTCAAGAAAGGGGGAAGTGATAGTAGTGGAGAGCCCTCTCTGGTACCCTGATGGCAGGGATCCTGAATTTCCAAACTGTTCCGGGTAGCCATAGTATTAGGGGGTCTATATCATAACAGCGAAAGTTCAAAAAAATGAATGCTCAAATATTGAAAAAGCACAAACATCGAATGTTATATTGTGGGGGGCTGCACCCCCCACCCCCCTACTAAATGGATTCAGTATGTAATTTCAAAATACTGAAATCCCAAATTTCAGTATTTCGACATTACATAGCCAAACACACAAAACACCAAAACCCTAAAACCGCGAAATTCAAAATCCCGATGGTACACTACAGATACAGCACACCCAAACACTTGCACATAACCCTCCCACCCCCCCAACTCAAACATATCCTACACTACAGATATGCAGGAGGGGAAGCCCCCCTGCATCCCCCATGTGGGGGGGACTGCATCCACTCACATACCCCACTTATATATACTAACTCTGAGATTGCACAATCAGACACACACAGGTAACTCACTCCCACACATTGTACACACCCTCGCACGCACACATCACAGTCAAAACACACCCTGACATACACTAAAGCCCCTAACCAACACACATACATACCCAAACTCACATCTTACCATTCACACACCACAACACCAGGAGCACTAATTCAAAATCTCTGTACTTCGGGATTTTGAATTTCACGCTTCTGGTGTTCCGGGATTTCAAGACTTTGCTATTATAATTTCGAAATACTGAAATTTGTGATTTCGGTATTTTGAAATTAAATAGGAAACCCCGTTAAATATATATTCCAACCCAGAGGTCGCACTACAGTGAGCAAAGGGCAAATATTCCTGTCCTCACTGTACTGTGGCCCCAGAAAAAGTGTTTCAATGTCCAGCATTTTTGATTATAAGAGCGTTCGTTCTTTTGAACTTTCACTCTAATGATATAGACCCGTATTAGCTACCCAGCAGGAACTGCACTGTCATCTACCTCCTCCATCATCTGTAACACTGATGGCTGGGCAACACTGGACAAATGAACCCAACTACCTGTCTGGAAAAAGACTCAGCACACTCCCCTGGTGAGGCTCTCTAGCCCTCAGCCACCCTACAGCAACAACCACGTTTAAGTCAGGGGCAGGAGGTGGCTACCACACCTACATCAGGCTGGCATAATCATGACTTACAGAAGGGAGACACAACTAGAAGATGGCATTAATGAAGATGTCCTGCAAATGATACAGTGACTATAGTACAATTCAGCAGGTAATCTGGAAATGAACCCCAGTGTACTCAAAGTCTCAGCTGCCACCCATGGTACTCAACTCTGTTGACTTCCCAGTATACTTATTCTGAAAAGACCAAAAGGGGCATAACAGCTGTCACACACAGGTGTAAGTGAGATACAGATAGCAATACAAGACTATACTCTCACATGTACGTGAAAGATACTAGAGGCCTGGAATGATGCCCACAGCCTCACAACTAAGCCACA
Organism: Protopterus annectens; assembly: GCF_019279795.1. Classification (NCBI taxonomy): domain Eukaryota; kingdom Metazoa; phylum Chordata; order Ceratodontiformes; family Protopteridae; genus Protopterus; species Protopterus annectens. The sequence continues at coordinate 1,829,633,348 of NC_056728.1, read as the reverse complement.
ATCCCACATGTAAGTGCAAGTTAGCAGAATCATGGAAATGTGTCCACAGACTTGCAATAATGCCACAGTCCTATAGGTAAGTGCTACATAACAGAAGTCTGATATCATGCCCATATCCTGACAACTGAACTCCTATTCATTACCCCACAGTATGCAACAGTATCACGACACATACAGCAGCAAAAGGTACAGCACAGATTCGGTTCCCCACGGTAGCCCACCTGCTGTGTTTTGATATCTGTCAGATAAAACAGCTTTCATTAGGAATGTTGCTTTGAATGACATTCACTATACAAATCATGGCATTCCCAATTAACCTTTGCTTCCTACTGCCAACCATCTTTAGAGTGGTGACACAGAAAATCCTCATGCAGATGCCTGCATTGGTCACCAGTCCCATGGACGCCAGTGGTCACGGTCAATATCTCAGCCAAGTTGATCCAGTCATCCAAAAACAGACCCACACAACATCCCAGCAATCACTCCTGTACTGCTGTGCAGAAGTAAGACTCTGACTTTTCTCAACGTAATACACAAAGCAGGGGTTCTCCATGGGGTACTGGCACTGGTAGCCATCAGCATAAATATCCTATGAAAAGAAGTAGTAAACTGTGGTTCACACTGGAACCATAATTTCTGAATTAGGATCTGTACAGCCCTGTCTTACAAGAGGATGTGCATCTATCATACAGCAGCAACAATAGAATGGAGTGGAATCTAGCTGGACATTATGTCACCCATTCAGTTCACCCAAACACAGCAACTCATTAACATAAATGGAACCCAGCACATTTTAATACATACCACAAAACTGCTAAATATGTACAGTTTAGCAGATGTGCCACCATTATAAATGCAAAACCATGAACTCAAAGACAAGCAACAGCACCAATACAACAGCCTGAAGCAAGATTCTAGCAGCAGAGATATAGAGCTTAAAGAAGACATAGGCCTGAGGCAATACACAGTGTTTTTTAGAACTGTTGTTAGTTAAAGGTTAGTTGTTGGTGTGAAACTTTGCCTTGGATCAAAGTATAGGTATGCATATTAACCTGCACTATGGTTACCTGCAATGTGTACCTGCATATATAACTCATATATATGTGAATATGCAATATATGTAGCTGTAAATGTCCACTGTAGTTGTGGAAGGCAGCCCACTATATCAAAACTGCCAGTACCTATACTGTACTGTCCTATATGTCTTACACACACATGCTGTATGTGTATTCTTCAGGTATACCTATAGTGTTCCCCCATTTGTAACCCTGACATCATAGCTGTCATCTTTCACCCTGCAGTCATCCATATCCATACTGTTTATGAAGTCCACTCTTCACCTACATATCTCTGTGAACTTCAGTGTACCATCCACCCTAGCTGTATGCATGCATATGTTTGTCCCTTGTGCTGGTCTGGGGTATCATTGCAGTACCCTAATGGTCATGATGTAGTAGATCTGTCACACCTATTGTGCTCCAACCACATCCAAAGCTATGATTGTGTAACCATCACAGCCAACTGTTCGCAGGAGTCACCCGCCTACAGTTATACATCATGATTTTACAGAAGTTAGCATGTCCTGAGAGAGGAGATGACAGAAGTTAGTCAAACTTGAGCCATGCAGAGAATGACATCTTGCTACAGGTACTCAGGATCCAGGAACACCATTCTTGTCGGGGAGATGGAGTTCTCATCACCCTCTGAGAGTCCATCCTTGAAGGACAATGACCCATGACATCATTGTTGGTAATGGGTAGAATCGGACAGCACATCAATATCAGAGGAATGTCATTGACATCATCAGGCAGGCCTGCAAAAAGGCACATAGCCAGTGACTGGATAGTGGACATCTTCCACTGCAAACCTAAGTGATGCGAATGAGTTCCTCGTGTTCCTATATGGAGATGATGAGGGCACAGATATAATACCTGGATGAATGGACACAGGTTATGAGAGTGGCCAGTGCTTACATGATTCAGAAAAAGATGCACCCGATTTATAACCATATTTAATGTAAATACAGCAGCTGCACACATACAGGGCATAGCCAGGCCCCAAAAATACCATTGTACATCTCCCATAGGTAAGTCAGGTGTGCAGAGTAGGTATATGTCTGTTCTATATTTGCATTTTCTACTCCACAATCCGAGAATGAACTTATCTATCACACTGTGAACCCTGCACTGCAAGACCATTTCTCCTCTTCTGATGACATACTCCACCCACTCAGACTGTCAAGACAGACTGATGTCACTGAGTTCATTGGCATCTGTACATATAATGAGTGTCAGTTTGGCAGTTACCACAAAGGATTAAGGCCATAAGATATTAACAAGCTACTTCATTTGGTTCAAGATTTGATTTGTTCTGTTTTCATTTCCCTACTCTGTGACCTTGATCAAATCAATTAACCACACAAGACTTTGGAACAATTGGAAATTTCGTCTAGCCCTTTAACGGTCTGCTGGACTGTATGCCTAGTAGCTACCTATGCTTGTGATCCATACTGTCTTTTCTACTTTGTGCTGTGTATGGAGATATCTGATACACAGGTGACTTGAGAATGCACTGCGCAGCATAACGTTTAACTAGTACTGCATGCATCGTGTTTGCTCTTTGTGACACTGTGCTGTTATTTGTGTGCATCAGGCCTCACATAGCTGGGCTAGAGCTTGCTGCCTTACCTGGAGTGTTGTTTGCTGTGTGCTGTGCCCTCAGTGTCTGGGTGTTGCAGACTATCTTTTAGCTTCACTTGCATTGCTAGATGAGATTGGTGGCTGACTGTGACAGAGACTGCTGCAGTGGGTCTAAAGGTTCCTAGGACTGATGACTGGTCTGCATACCTAGTAATCATATTATACACATGCAGCTTGCTATGGACACATTACTGGCTGTGACACTGCAATACATTGTACTAGAGATTTTTCCAGGCAGCAGAATTTATATATCAGCTCTGAGACTGCACTATCTTAGAAGAAAAGAGAAACAGTCTCTTAATACATGATGTTTCTCCCACCACATCGGAATGGTTTCACCCTCACTCACTAGGGCACTTGATAAAAGGAAATCAAGTATCTACCTCATGAAAAGTTGCCTCTTGAAATCATAGTCTTCTCCCCCAATGTGCTTATTTTACATCTACAACCTCAGATATTATGTACCAGATAGTACTGTCAGACTGCATTGTACTAATTAGGTTGATGATAACTCATTCTTGCCTTTTTATTTATTTATTTATTTTGCATAATTCCATTTCATACCCATAGCTCATTGTGGTATCATGACATTTTTGTGAGCTGGCTTCCTTCACTAAGTGACTTACCAGTTAATAATAGATAGCATAAAAGGGGCAAGGTAACAAAAAAAATGACAAAATAACATGAAGATTCTTAGCCAGAATGCCTGCAGAGGAGACATTTATCAATGTTTCGTATTGCTGAGGGGGATGGTGTGAAATGTTATGATGGGAGACAGAAAACTACATTGTCACAAAAAATGTATAATGTACTATACCGGGTGTATTGCTAGTTTAATTTGTTATTATGAAGATCTGCAATATTTCTACATGCATATTAGTAGTTAAAAAAACAAGAGACTTGCAAACTGTTATACGACATCAGATAAAATCTTAAATGATGCTGAAGTCTGGTTGAACAGCGCTTTATATTTCTGTTGCACAGATTTAAAAAATAAGTTTGTAAAAAATTGCAAAATAATGTAATTTTGGTGTTGAGTGTATTATAAATATATTGTAGCATTGATTTAAAAAATGCAAATGCATTGGCTACTACCATGGAAAGAATAATTGTTAACAGGTAACATTGCTGTTTGTACATTTTAACAGTATTTCCAGTTTACAAGATAAGTTACATTTGTATGGCTTGTGTTTTTTTTTTATTTCATTTTTTAGAAAATGCTCTGGAATGTAAGGTTGTGTGCAGACTGCTGGAGTTGTGACATTGCATAGCTTGGTGGTGTTAATTTGTGGGATATAAAGTGGCACTCTTGAAGTAAGCCTTGTCATGCGTTCTGTCAGTTCACTGATTTTTTTTTTGCACATTTTAACTCCATTTTGCAATCTGTACCTTTCTGTTGCTCTGCAATCTCTTAGTGTCTCATCTTCTTTTGTCTGTACTATATACCTCCATGCACTGTATTCTCTACTTAGTGCTGGATTATATACTTTCTCTGCAATGGATGCAGCATGGCTGCTTTGCAACCATGCAGTGGATGTATTTTCTTAGGCTTTGCTCACAATCTCTGTTCTCATCTGTCATTTTGTTTTACCTCCCTTTTCAGATATCTGGGTTTGCTACCTTAATTATTGCCTTCGGTGGATGTAATACTATAGAATATATTGCAAAGGCACTCATACTTTACCTATTTTTTCAAGACATAGAAATGCTATATGGTAAATAAAAAAAAACATCTCTGTACATTGCTTTGTTCTTAATTTCACTACCTAGAAGATCTATAGGATGCTTACTGTGGGGAAAGCATTAAAATTAGAGTCATAGAGAAGCATTGGATGAGAGTAAGTATTCTGAATGCACATGTTGTCGTTGATATGGAAAGCAATGAGCAGACTTTCATTTCCAAAGTTTGTGTGTGTGTGTGTGTGTGTGTGTGTGTGTGTGTGTGTGTGTGTGTGTGTGTTTAGCTGGGAGGAGCATTAAACTAGAGGAATACGTCACTGCTAAGAAACCTATATCACTAATGACTTAGGATTTTCAGTGGGCAACTTTCATAAAACCTTCAGAGGTCCTCCTACCTATTTCTCAGCACCATGTGTATTGCGTGGCATGTTTTACACTAAAAGAAAAAACACAACAGGCTATAAGCATTAGTTAGACATATGCTCATTTACTAACATTTAAGTGCACTGTATCAAGCACTAAACTCGGCAAACTGGAGGTTGACATAAGCAGTGAGATACATTCTGCTTTCAGATTTTAACAACTTTTGACATTTCGATTGCTAGAGTTGAGCAATGTTGTTTCTTAAAAGTCCACAGACAATTATTGTAAGCCTTAATCAGGACTTCCCAAAAGAAGGCTCTACTAGGGGCAGATATATATGAAACAAAAGACAATATTTAATCCAGAAAGTATCCCCAAGAGTTATGACAGTATTCAAGTTAATCCTTCTCTTAAGGTATAATGTAACATAAGACGTAGTTTACAGCCATTGTGCCCAGAGGGACTTGGTAATTTAAAGAGTGCCTTAAGTCCTGGAAATGCATTATTCTTGTAATTAAAAATGCATTGCTGTTTTATTATACTTTTCTAATCCTTTGCTTAACAAAATTAGCTTTTACAAGATAGCATAAATACTTCATTCAACAGCTGTCTCCTGAGGTGCTTGATATAAAAGGTTACAGAAAGCAGCTTAATATTTAATTTTCTTAATACATTCATATACATCATTCTTTTTAATGTTTTATTTGCTGTAATGCTGTTGTTTGAGAGTTGTGATAAGTTAGAAAGAGAATGATTTGCTTGTCTGCGTATGTGCACAAGGAGGGATGAATTCATGAAAATGTAAAAAATCTCAAACATAAATGTACAAAAACACTTCACCAAACACAAATATATATTTACATTTAATGCTTAATAAACTCTGTTCTCTGTTCTTCCCATTGTGCAATGAATTGTATGCACTGCTTCATCCTTTTGATTTTTTGTTGGCTAGTACTTGATCTGTTTACCTCATTATTACTGTTACCTACTGACCGAATGGCATTACACCAGACCCATACCATTTGGCTTGTATGTGATGAGCCCTACTGTAGCTCCACACAGCTTACATAGTCTCCAGGCACATAGTGATGAACAGTATTCCCAAATCTGATGTCAGAGGTAGAGTCTCCAGTTTAGACCAACAGGTAGTGACAGGCCAAGTAGAGAGCAGCTGAAGCAGTCCACTAAGTGACAACTTGGATGTGAAGAAGAGTTTGGCAAGACCATGGAGAATGCCTTTCTGATGGGGCTCGGACTTATGCTTACTCAGGAGTGATGGGATTAGAACATTATTAGCAAAGATGGAGAATCGTCACTCTTAAAAGGAAATATTGTCAGAAAGTGGAAGAATACTTTATGGAACTCACAAACCTAGTGGATGTCATCTGTTTTGAGAGTGTACTGCCAGAGACAACCAGTGATATTGCATTAATTTCTATAGAGGATGTTGTTGTTGCAAATAAACATTTATTTTCCATCAGTGCTCTGGCTGTGTAAGTGATCTGTCCAGAAATGATGAAGGCAATAGATATTGTAAGGATTTCATATTAAGCATTTCTTTTCACTGTTGCATGTTAAGATGGGACAGTATCTCTACACTGACACACTTGAATTGTGGTCTCCATTTTCTAAAAAGGGAGAGGAGGTATGCTTTAGTTATAGAAGAATGACATGGCTCATCCGTTCTGGGAAAGTCTATGCTAGGATGGAGGTAGGAAGACTTCATCAGGCACTTAAACCCCCAATTCAGATGGATGACTATTCCATCCTTGCCCCTGCATGGATAGTGAAGTAATAAGGAGGCTTTGCCAGTGCAGTCTGCGCATGGCTTTGGAACATATATATATGGAATATAACTGCATAACCTGAAATGCCTTGTGGCATGTGTTTCAGTGATATTAGGTCCCAGAGATGGTCCTGCATGCCATTTAGTCCCTGTATTTCTATAGGGATTCTTATGTCAGTATTCTACTTACTAAGTCAGATATGTTCAAGGTGAGTGCAGGACTCCACCAGCAGTGTGCCTCATCTCTCTTCTGTTTCCACTTTTTACAGACTGCATGTTATGATACAGTTGTGGTTTGGAGAGTATCCAGTTGAGGAATTTGACAGAGTTTTGTTGTTTGCAAATAAAGCTGAACATGACATCATGTGACTTTAATGTCCAGGTTGCACTATGCAATTCACTGCTTAGCATGGAGTAGGCTGGTGAATGTTAGTAACTTCAAATCATGCTTCATGGTACTCTTTCGGGAAAAAATCAAATTGTTCTCTGCAGGTGATGCAGACACATCTATCTGTAGTGGAAGAATTTAAGTATTTTGTGGTGTTGTCAAAGAGCTAGCATAGAGGAGATAAAACCTTTGACCAGTGAAATCTGCAGTGCTGACAGTACTGCAGATGTTGTACTAGAGTGTGGCAGTGAAGCAGGAGATATTATATGATGATGTTTTCAATTTGCTATACAGTTAATATTCCCATTCTCACTTATGGTCATGAGGTTTGAGGAGTGACCAAAGAGGTAAGGTGACAGATGCAAGCATCAGAAATGAGGATCCTTCTCAGGGCTTTGCTGGGCTCACTCCTCATGAAAGACTGAGGATTTCAACAATCCTGGAATATTTTAGTGTAGAATCCTATTTGTGAAGAGCCAGCTGATGTGCTCTGGAGATCTAGTGAGGCTGCTCCTTGGTTGCCTCCATGGGAGGCATGTCAGGCATGACCCACATGGAGGAGGTTCTAGGGTAGACACATGACATGTGGAGGAATTATCTCTCAGCCCACAAGAATACCAGGTATTCTTGTAGGATAAGTGGGAACTGTTGGTGCGGATAGGAAAATCTGGTTTGGTCTGCTTGGCTTACCACCAAAATGACTGTTACCAGGGCAAGTATTTTAGAAAATAGATGGACATTTACCTCAGTTATCAGATATAAAATACATGCTGGTATATTTCTTACCACACTATGTGCTATAGATATGAAATACTTATTAATGAATGGTTGGCTTGAAGTGCATGGATTCAGCAGTTGACTGCAATATACTACAGTCAGTTTGTTTGATAATAAGATATATGAATGCCTATATTAGGGGGTCTAAATGGAGAGAAGAAGGGGTCCAAATAGAGAGATGTTACAATCAGCACGCAAAGGAGAGTAGTATTGCTGGAACTGAATTCATCCTCAAGTCTTGGGGAGTACCTTCACAAGGTGGACCCTGTTTCTCACAAAATCTCACCAAGACAACACTGATATACAGACTGTATTTTATATAACATGTATCATGGGCAGAAGTAGATTAAAAATGAAAAAGATAGCTGGATGCACAAGACCCATGATAAAAAAGTGTCCAATCCTGGTAGGCGCAGTGGTACCAGGACTGGAAAAAAATGACAGTGTAGAATCTTCAAGACATGGAAACATTCCTACAATGGGGCCAGGCCAGGCACAAGGGGAGGATTGGCCCCTGTTGTAGAAGGAAGTAGTAGTCCACAAAAATCACAAAAACTGATAGCCAAAAAGAGCCATAAAGATGATAGAGTAGACTATTGAGGATAAGAAAGAAATTATGTATTGTTACTATTATGCAAGAAGCCCAGAATTTCCAGACACAAGATTTACAAATAGATTAAGAGAGAAATTAGAGGAAAGAAAAATACTTCCACAAGAAAAACTGTCAAAAGCTTCAAATAAAAAAATTGTGTTCATTAATGCAACAGATTTATGAAAAAATATTATATAGACCAAAAAAACATGGGCTGTTGGAAAAAAAAGCAACTGAAAAGTGCAAAAATATAAAAAACAAAAAAAAAAGAAATATGGACATGGGAAAGAAAGTAATATCCGATATGATGCAATATTTATGCAAAGGAAAAAGCCAAATTAATCAATCTAAAAAAAGCAACCCCAAAGATATTTGAAGAGAAATACAGCCAAAGGCATCCAGATATGGGCAGCAAGGTTTACTATCAAAATTTAGATTGGCACTTAATCGAAGCTGGGAAGGTTAAAAGGCTGTTTTCAAGTTTCTGTAATGCCAATCTGGAAAATGTTCGAATCTACATTAGCGAATAGTAGTGTGCACTCGGTAATGTGGAATCAATGTTCTGACAACAGATCGCACTACATTTGGGATCGGGAAATGTACTCTTTTCTCACTGTAGTGCAATCTCAGATATGGAATATATTATATGCAGGGGGTGTGGGGGATGCAGGGGAGCTTGCCCCCTACAAAAACATTACCGGTAACACAGACTTTTGACATTGGAACTTTCAGTGTTCAAATTTCAATTCCATGTTACCATTTCCGAAAGTTTGGTAATTCATCATTACCAATTTTGGCAAACCGGTTCAATCAAAAGGTAGAAAATTATTTTGATTTTCCACATTTTGATAGTAAACCGGGTGGCACAGTGGTACAGCAGTTAGCATTGTCACCTCACAGCAAGAGGTTCTCCAGTTTGATGCTTTGCTGAGGTGCCTGATGTGTGGAGTCTGCATGTCCTCCCTGCATTCACGTGGGTTTCCTCCGGGTGCTCCGGTTTCCTCCCACATTCCAAAGACATGCATCTGAAGTGTTTCTCCCTGGGCCTCCACTGAAAATGGGCTCTGTCCCAGTCAGACTTTCCCAGTAAACAAATGTTAAATAAATAAATATGGAAAATTTCACAATACAAAAAATAAGTTCACAAAGAGGGAATATAGAACAGAAGATTAGTAAAATAGAAGTTAAAAAATAGAAGCTGAAGTTATGGAATACCTGCAAAGTGAAAGATTTAGTGTAGAAATTCTAACACAGATTATATCACAGCATGATGGAACAGTGAGTCTCCCAAGTAAGGAGAAACAGGAGGAGCAGGAGACTTCTGAAGAAGAAATATGGATATGGGAAAGAAAAAGAGATTTAATATGGTGCAATATTTATGCAATGGAGAAAGCAAAAACTAATCAATACAAAAAGGGCAGCACCAATGATATTTGAAGAGAAATATATTCAAAGGCACCCAGATATGAAAAATTTTACAATACAAAAAATAAGAAAACAAAGAGGAAAAGTAGAAAAGAGGATCAGCAATGGAGAAGCTAAAGAAATGGAAACTGAGGTTATATATTACCTGTGAAGTGAAGGATTTAGTATAGAAAATTTAACTCTGATAACATCACAGCAAGATAGAGCAATGGATCCCCAAATTAAGGAGAAACCAGTGGAGGGGGAAACATCTGATCAGTTGCCCTATGAAGATACTTTGGAGCCTTCTATAGGTGACCAGTACAAAAGTTCAGTTGGAGTTACTCAGCAAGAGAAGGAACAGGAAACTGTTTCCACTGTGACGCAGTCAGTGTTGTAGAGTGATAGGTCAGTGAGTTCCTATATGAAAGAGCAATGGATGACAGAGGATGAAACTGAAGAGAATGTGGCACAGGAAGATGCTCTGGAACTTTCTATATACTGCCCGCAAGAAATGGAGAACAAAGAATGTGCCCTCTGTTTAGAAGAAAATGATCTAAGAGAGGATTTGCTTGATTTATTAGAGATGTACAGACATTTTAAGAACAGTGAAAGAAATAGACTACAGAAGACCAAAAGTTAGAACTTTGATAAAACAAATGAACATAGTAATTAAGACTGTTCATAGTGATTCATGCAATATAAAATAGATAAACAGGCTATGTTACTGTGCAGCTAAATTCATAACAGATAAAGTTTTACCACAAAAACACATGGTAGTAAGGGAAAGGAAGGAGAGAAATTGAACGCCATCATGGAAATATCGAATAGAGAAAACTATAAAACAACTAAAATAAGAACTGTTACTGTTAGAAGGGTATAGAAGAGGGAACAGATCAAGAAAAATACTAGGAAAGGTAGATGTGATAAAAGAAATGCGCAGTATCAGGACAGATCAGGATCTATCATGCACTATCGCAAATAATAAACTAAAAATATCTGCAAAGGCCGAAAAACTTAGAAGATATGCGGATAAATATAAAGGAAAAGTACAAAACAAGCAATTTATTGATGACACAAAAAAGCTTTATAGAAAATTGGGAAGCAAGACAAAAGGAATGGAAACCCCACCAAAAGAAGAAGAAACAGACACATGTTGGAGAAACATCTACGAAGGTCCTGTAGAACATAACAAAGATGCTGAATGGATAGAAGAAGGAAAACGAAAGACTAAGAAGTTCAAATGTACATGATATGAAATGGGATGAAGCAATGGCCAGAGAGATTGACAGAAAGTTAAGAAACGCTCCTAACTGGAAAACACCAGGCCCGGATGCAGTACCTAATGTCTCGCTAAAAGTGTTAACATCTTTACATGAAAATTTAGCCCTGAGTAAGAACTACGTATATGCACACCCCAAGAGACACAAACCTGGTTAACAACAGGAAAAATAATATTCCTACTTAACAGTGAACCTGCAAAGCTAGCCTAAAAATTGTTGACCAATAACTTGCCTTTCAACAACATATAAACTATACGAATTGATGCCAACAGAGTTTATAGTCATTTGGAAGAAAACTCAGTCAAGGCAATACAACAAAAGGGTAACAAAATAAAATAATATGGAACAAGGATCATTTGCTGTTAAATAAAGTCATAACAGAGAACTGTGTAAAGGGGGTGATTCTATGTATGGCATTGTTAGACTACAAAAAAGCATTTGACAGTATCCCACATTCATGGCTATATTTGACCTCTGTCTGGTGCAGGTAAATAGATATTAACTGTTGTATGTAGAATATTAATTTATATAGATGTAATTTTCACATTTTTTCTAAATATCTCAACAACCAAGTAACACAGACAGAACTTCTTACTCATATGAAAGCTCTCAGCTAGATGAATAAAATGCTGCTGACAGTATGTGTGCAACTTGAGGTTGCTGAGATACTGTAAGTTGTTTACAAAATATTACAAATGTAATATTTACTGTGTTTACTGTGACTAATAAAATACTACCACTATAAAAATAGTTTGTGCTGAAGGGTTTGCCATTTATACTCCTTTCATAATCCCTATGATTCCAGAGATATGAAAATGTGTTTGAAGTGTGAAGACATTATTTGATTCTGTCAAAAGGCTTAGGCTCTTCCCATTGGAAGTTACAGTGCAAACTTTCTGAACTCCATTGGAGTGAATGAGTTAAGCTGTGTACTTAACAGTTTAGGTCATGGCTACAATTTGGCTCCCAGAAAACAATAAAGACTTCTTATCTTTTTTGTAGATGATTTAAAACTGTATACTTCATCAGATGAGGAACTGAAAGCACAACTGGAAGTGGTCAATACTTTTTCAGATGATATAAGAATGTCATTTAATCTTGATAAATGTGTAAAAGCAACCTTTAAAGCAGGAAAGCTGCAGCACCAAGAAACAATCAGCCTGGGATAAGAATGTGGTATAAAAGAACTTGAGCAAGATTGAGTGTATAAATATTTGGAAACGGGTGAAGGATCAACAATAAAACATGAACAAATGCAAATAAAACTTATTAAGGAATATTTTAGAAGACTAAAATGAATACTGAAGAGAACGCTAACACCTAGGAACAAAGTCCAAGCTATAAACCAATTTGTACTTCCTGTCCTAACTTACACCTGTGAAGTGACTGACTGGCTCCAAAAGGTGTTTAATTGGTTGGACAGGAAAACAAGAAGGATACTTCATGTTCATCAAATGATTTATAAAAATCATTGTATACCAAGGCTGTATATTCCCCATTCTGAAGGAGGTATGTGCCTCCTCAAAATTCATTATATGTATAGATCTGCAATCATTGGACTATATACGTATCTGCTGACTTCACAAGACCCAAACATAGTGAAAGTTTTGAAACATGAAGATAATAAGTCTAGCATAACTTCCTTGCTTAGTTTAGCAAAAGAATATCGGTGTCAAGCAGGAATGGAAATCAAACTAGAAGTAGATAAAAATCAGCAGCAACTGAATGTGCCAAAAAAAACAAAACAAAAGAAAGAATATAAGGTGAAGGATTAGATGAGAAGGTAAAAAATGTTGAATATACATAAATATAGTTGCAAGTATAGAAAACTCCTGGAACAACCTCATGTTGTTCGGAATCGAATGCAGGACTGGTTAAGGAGAAGTGAATTTAGACCAAAAGAAGAAAGGTTAATATTGATGGCCCAAGACAATGGACTACATACAAGATGGTTTACAAAGTCCACTGATCATGTGGGAGAAGTAGACAAATGTAGGTTTTGTAAAACGGAATTAGAAACAGTCACACATCTTGTTGCTGGTTGTGATATACTAATAGCAGAAGGACTGAATACTGAAAGGCATAATATTGTGTCAAGATTGTTGCTTTGAGGATTGTGCAAACATTATAATATTGAAGTAGCTGAAAGATATTGGAAATATGAGGCACAGAGCATTATAGAAAATGTTGATGTTTATATCACATGGGATCACATATTAACAACAGTTCACAAAATAGATGTGAGAAAATCAGATATAGTAGTCTATGAAAAGTACATAAAAGTAACATTGATCACTAAAATTGCTACATCCAGTGACTACAGTATGTTAGGTACAGTGAGACATAATGTCATAAAATACCAGGATTTGCAGGCAGAAACCAGGGCAATGTGGAAGAAGGATACACAGGCAGTTCCAATAGTAGTAAGAGCAATGGGTCTCATAAAAAAAGAATTTGCAATTGTACTTAAATATGTTACTGATACAAGTAACTCCATATGAATTGCAGAAGGAGTTGTTACTGGTCACATTGTGGGTGCTGCAAAGAGTGCTTCTGGCTAACATCAAAGATTGAAACAATCCTAATTTCATGAACATTAGTCATACTTTGACTTAGGAATAGGGTTCATTCCTGTCATAGTATTAGAAACCCAAAAGACTTGGAAAATTAAAAAAAGGGGCAGACAGAATAGGATATGATGATTGTCTGGGTCTGCATGATTGGGACAATGGAAGTAACAAATGAGAAGCCATTCTAGGCTTCTGTCTGAGAAATGGTTGGCCAAAAATGAGACAGTCACAAGATCACCCACAAAAGATGTCAGCATGCAACTCAGGGTAGACCTCCTCCTAGAGATGAAAGGGTACTGGAGTCATGTCACAGACTGCAGTCACAATAGCAACGGACAAGGCATCAGAGAAATGCTGAGAGCTTCTGGAGACTGACTTGTCAAATGGTACAAAGAAGTTCTTTTGACTGCAAGGAATGGGAAGAAAGTTAAGGAACATAGTTAGATGCCATTCACAAGGAATGTCAGCAACAATCTCCTCACCAGTCCAGAGGACATTATGGGCGAATGGAAGAAGTACTTCAAGAAGCTTCTGAATGAAGAAACCCTACAAAAGCTGTACTGATGCATGTACAACTTACAATGAAAGAGGAAGGAGCACAGACCATTTGAGAATTATGAAATGCGCTAATGAAAATAACATCAGGAAATGTGGCAGGCCAAGATGAAGACATGGTAGATATGAACAAGATGTTGGGTGCATTAGAGGAGAAATGTCTCCTGGGGGTATTCATTGTGGTATGGAGAGAGATGAGTATCCATGATGACTACAGAGAAAGCATTTTAGCATCCGTCTAAAAGATCACAGTAAATATTCACAATTGTAGATGGTGCAGAGGTTAAATCCTAGACAGATGATTGGTAAACAAATGCAGGGAGCAGGAGAAAGTAAGATGGGAGATAAGAATTCAGATCAGGAAGAAGTACAACTGATCTGATATTTGTGTGAGATGAACAATGGACAAGAAACTGCATATGAGAAAAGAATTCACATGGATATTCCTAAAACTGAAGAGAAAATCTAACAATGTTCAAGAAATCTGACTTGGGCAGTCCTGCAATTGTTCAAAGTCCCAGAAATATTATCATTTTTAGTGCAGGCTATGGGCAAGGTGCTACTGACACAAGTAGGAACAGTGTTCATACTCACAGAGGGGATTCCAGTGGGAGTGGGTGTGCATCCATGTTCAGCTCTGAGCTCATTGGGATTCATACTGGTGATGGATTACATTAGCAAACAGGTCAGATGGGACAGCTCGACAAAGTTGTTTATGCAGATTATGTGGCACACGAGCATATTTATAGATGAGCTTTAAAAAATGATAGGGGAATGGAATGCAGAAATGAAGGCACATATGATGAAACTAAGTACAAACACAACTGTGATCATAGTAGCACATGGAGGAAATTAGAAGACAGAAACTGAGATGTGAAAACAGATAAATGGATTAACTGTTTCAAGTATGGCTGAGGAAGAGGGAAGTCTCGAGTTAGCAAATAAATCCTTAGAATCAGTGGTGCTGCAACTGACTTGCACAAAGTGTCAAAGTGTGGGGTGTAGTGTGTAGCAGAAGAATGCCAAAAAACCTGAAACGTAAGGTGTACAAAACAGTGGTATGACCAGTGTTTCTGTATGACACAGAAACCTGGGCAGTGAAGGCAAAATTGCTGATAATGCTTGAGGTGATGAAAGTGAAATGCCTGAGATTGGTAGTATGATGTACACTGTGGCAAAGACAATGGAATGAGACCTTCAGAGTAGAAGCCAAAGTATCCCAAATTACCTAGAAGGTTAAGGAGAACCGATGGCAGTGGTTCAGTCATATGTGCAGGAAAGCAGAAGATGATTTAATGAAAAACACTTGGAAGAGAAAGGAAGAAGGCAAAAGGTGACGAGTGTCTGGCCAAGAGATGGATGGAGTGCTTGAGAGAAGACCTACAGCAGTCAGGCATGACTATCAAAGATGGTAAAAGAGTGGCTGTGAATCATGAGTGGTAGCAACAGTTGGCAGGGCACCCTAACTCCATCTAAAATGGAGAAAACAAGATTTATAATGACGATCACTACATTATATGAAAGGACTGCATTTTTATAAAAACTGACTCATAAGGGTCGACATTAAGCTCATTATCTATTTGATTTGAAAAGCTTAATTGCCATTAATTTGCACTGGGTTTTCTTCTTATCTATATACCAGTACTGCATGGAGAGCTATTATTATGCTCTTACTCTGGAAAAAAGACAAGTATGTTAGGCACCTTTCACTGCTGTTAAGTATAGTTTTGTGCTAGTGCATAGAAACAGCCATTACTGGTTACCACATGAATGTATTAAAAAGTTAAAACAACATTAAAATCTGGAAAATAACTTGAGTAACAAAAAAGTGTGGCAAAGTAAATTCTCTAATAGCTTTTAAAGCTATTCATTAATCAGAGGACACTTCTGTCCACTGTTTCTGGGATAGCACTAAGTGTAAGGTTTTCAAAACCACAAAATATTTTGTGTTCCTTCCATTTCTCTTTCCTTTTTAGCTCATAATACAGCTCCATTTATTGCAAAGAGTTATGACTCAGTCTACCTGATCATAACTAACTAGTTATGTGTTCTTGATGCTGACGTCATCATTTATGTCTCAGACTTCACCTTGCTCCATTCTCAAGGTGAATTTCTATACATCTATGTTGCAAATACATAACAAACTGGTTATGATCAGAGACCCACTCATAATCCACCATATTAGTGCTATGCTTTAATACATTTAGGTACTTAACTTTATTGCAAGTGATAATTTTTCAAAGTTTTGGAAGTTAGAGAATATGTATGTCCCATTTTTATCATAATCGTGGCACTTCTTTTTCATTGTAGGCATAGATGTATGAAAATAATTAGATCAGACATGGCCAAGCACAGGTCTTGCCTGTGAAGTATAGTCTGTAAATTAGAAAGGACAGAAATGGTGTTTATGTAGCCTGTCATTGTAGATCTTTTTCAGACTCTTTATTTTCTTTATTAAGAATATCCAAATATTCTTAATCTGTATCCGGTGATTTGTATTTAGGATAAGGACTGTAGCTTTAAATTATATTGCAAATCTGATTAACGAAACATTTAGAAATGCAACAATTTTCTACAATCTACTCATCACACCATTTGAGTATAAGGAGTGCCCCAGAGCAACCTTTTTTACTTTGGTTGCTGCACATCAATCTGGGCTCAGTATTTCTGCAGACCAATCAGGGCTCAGTATTGTATACAAAGTGAGTTAAGGAAGTTTTACCTTAAGTGTCAATCTATTTGGTTTTGAAATCCAAGTGTGTTTATCTCTCCTAAATATGATAATAATGCATTTAGTGACCTTGTTGGTGGGATTACTGTTGCATCAGCTGCTGACTTTGACTAAACCAACTTAAAATAATTTAATATATTTAATTAATTTATTTGATAAGTAGGGATATAAGATCAAAATACTGCTCCAGTAGTCACAAACCTCAGTTCTATTAAAAGTTTAAAGCAGTTTCAGAAAGTATGAACTTCATCAGAAACTAATCACACACCCACTTCACTTCCTTTTTAAAGAAGAAAAGGCACCAAAAACAGTGAATTAATTTAAAAGCACCTATTTACAACAACAGCATGCATGCAGAATAAAAACCTAAAAATCATTATGACTGCCAAAAATAAAGAACATGGTAGAAAATGCATATATACAAGTTGAAAAATGTATACAGAAGAACAAGTAACAGGTAATCTTAAGAAATATTTTGTGCTAAAAGTTATAATATGTATAAAAAACACAATAATTAAAAATTAGAGATGCTGCCTTGCTTCTTAAAATAGGTTTGATTGAAATCACATCACTCAAACCAGGTAGAACACTTGTGTTGAGCAAAACCTACCAATAATACTCTCTTTGCTCAACCAAAAATTCCCAGTTCTCCCTCTACTAGGAATGGGGACATTTTCTAGTACAGTAAAGGCAAACTTCCTAAACTCATTACAACTAGTAGAGTGCTTCTACGATGCATAAGTTGAGTTGGCCTTACTAACAGAGTAAACATGATGGTACTTTCTAGTTTTTAAAGGGCTAATCGTTTTCATAACATAAAATGCCAGGCAGGAGGTACAAAAGGATGCGCACGCTACTCCTTTTGTTCTACAGTTATACCTCCCCTAACTGAAATTAACCTGGGGTATCCTAGGACAGAAACATGCTGCGATCCTTCAAGTATGTACCTACATTGTCTGCAGGCACCACATCGCTTTATACCCAGATTTATAATGCTAGTAGCTTCTGTACAACTGTTCCTCTCAAAAATAGTCTTTAGATGGCTACTATTCTTGTATACAAACCTTGGTTTGTCACTCATTTGCTGCAATATATGTTTTTTACAGTTAGGAAGGGAGAAATGGATGATAGCCACTGACAGATTAAAATCTGTTTGAGAGGTAGGTCCTGAACCAGTTTATAGTAGAGTTAGAGAGATTGAGGTTAGTGGGTTTTGACAGCAGTAGTAGATGTGAGACAGTATTGAAGGCCTTAGAGAGGTTGAGGAATAAACACGAGACTAATTTATTATCATCCCGAGCTTTAGCAATACTATGTGTGAAAGATATAAGTGCACTAGATGTGCTATGTTGAGGACGAAATTCATGCTGGGTAGGGGTTAGGAGATTTTCATGTAACAGATCATTGAGGAGCTGTTTGTGAACACATGTTTCAAGTACTTTAAACAGAGGAGACAGGATGGCTATATGTCTGAAGTTAGAGGGATCAGTGGAATTACCAACTTGGTGAAGGGATTGTATTTTCTTGGATAGATCTATTTATTAGTATGGAGATGGGGTAAGCAATTGAATTAGCGGCATGTTTCAGAAATAGGGGGGTAGAGTGTCAGCTGATGGAGAGCATGGGTTCAGTTTACTGAGCAGTGACCTGATGTAATTAGTTGGGACAGGTGTAAGTGAGAAAGAAGTAGTGAGGGAAGTTGTGGGGTTACTAGGGGTGATATTATTATCTTATTTGGTTAGCTTTTGTATAGATTTTATAAAGAAGGAATTAAGAAAGCGGTCTGTTTCTAGGGAGGAGCTGTTGGGGCTGAGGATTAGTGGGTAGAGAGGGGTTGGGGTGGGTCCTGGGTTAGGATGGCTATCACAAGCGAGTAGCAGGTTTAGTGAAGATAGCTTAAGAGGAAATGAGTTTTTAATTAGGATGTGATATTTAGTTTTCATTAAAGGATTGTATGTGTGTATTAGGAATATTTTATTTTATATAGGTTGGCAGTGTTGTGGTTAAAATGAGAAGGGGTGATAGGGAAGGAGGAAGTGCTTGTGTAGTTAGTATGAGGGAGTGTGAGCGCAGGTGCAGAGCATTCTTTTGTAAGTGTGGAGTGGTAATAGGTTATTATAGAAAGAAGAAGAGTAGGAGAGGTGAGTAAAATGAGTAGCATGGTGATTGAAAAAAGGAGTGGGTTGTCTATGTGATATAAACATATGGATTACGAGGTGCATAAATAAAAGATAAAATAAGTTGTGGGAGGGTTGCAGAGAGAGGAAAGACAGAGGTACAGGTTTGTTTTAAATGGGAGGAGTGTAATAGAAAAGAGGAGGTTATATAATTGGAGGTTTTGGGGAAAAGTGTGTGTGGGCAGGGAGTGTGCCCAAAGATGGGTAAGTGTAAATGTAATGAGTTCAGGGATGGGTGGAAATGGGGGTAGGGTAGGGGAGCAGAGTGAACCTGAGTGTGGAGTCGGTTGACCTAGGCCACAGGTATCTCGTGAGCCAGAACCAATCTGTCAGTAAGACAGAGAGGTGAACCAATGGATTATTTGATAAAAAACAAGGAAAGATTAAGGTAACATCTCTGCAGGATGTGCACACTCAAAGGCAATAACAAACGTTATGCGGGCAGAGATTGTGAATACCAAGTTAGAAAATGACTTATAACAGAAGTGAAATTTAAAACGTTACATACAAAGCTACTGCGGTCTTGAAAGGCAAGATTCTTTTGATGGCAGAAGGCCAGCTTTATGGTTTCTTTTCACAAGGTGAGGGTCAGCAGGAGACCCTGTAGATTCCAAAAGCTTTTGTGATCCACCTAGGTAGATGATGCAGTGAGGGTCTTACTACAGAAAAGTAACAGAGAGAAAAGAGATTAGGCTATGGTTGGGCGATGGAAGACAGAGTAAGAAGGAAGGAGGATAGCAGGTAGTGCAGTAGGAAATACAATAGGAAGTGTGAATAGAAGGAAAGAGAAATAGAAGGGGACATGCAGTATTTCACAGAGGGTGAAAAAAATGAAAAAACAAATAAAAATAAGCACAAAATAAACACAGTGGTTTCAATGGCACCTTTTAAAACCTGAGAAATACATAGCATGTGGGTAGGTAAGACAATACAACGTTGTTCAGCGGTATCTTGAAGGCATTTATGGAAATGCAGTTGTTTTACACAGTTTCGCTACAAGGTAGTTTCAGAATGCAGTTGTTTTACTTACAGATTTCAATACTGCACCTTATGTCATTTAACATATAGTTTTCAAAACTGCACCTTATTTTATGTGAACAAGCAATTACATATAGTTTCACTACTGCACCTTATATCAAACAAAAACAAGCATCTACAGTTTTAAGAAAGTACATGACTTGATAGAAATCAGTCAGGGAAACATGTGGAGCCTGTAAAAGTACTACACTCCTATAGAAACTGTATTTTGCAACCCTATATGAAACAGATTCAGCCAAAGTAATACTTAGCAAACCAGCAATGTTCATACTTCATACAGTATTAAGACAACAGCAAAAAAACAGGCAGTTCACACATACATTTTATATAACAAAAATACCTTACAAAGCGAGCACAACACACAGTGGAAACAGCAGGGCATAAAAGTAGCTTCCTAGTTCTGGTTAAAAAATAGCACCCTGGGAGACAACCTATATTTATTGGATCTAATCAGGAGGGGAGGGGCCAGAGTAGAGTGAGCGACTGAGGCCACAGGTATCTCGTCTGCCAGAACCAATCTGTCGGCAAGACAGAGAGGTGAACCAATGGATTATTTGATTAAAAAACAATCAATAAAAAAGAAAAATCTAGCAAAGCTAGACTTTCCACTGTGTGATTTCTTAAACCTCTTTTATTAGAGGCAACATGAGATATATACAAATGATCCTTTAAGAACATCAGGTATTTAAGCTATATGGAAATTCTGAATGTCCATGACTTTATTTCTTTTTTAAGTCTATTTATGGACAAATTCAGGCCAATAAAGCCAAACCCCATTAGCTGTATACATATATGTTTCAATTTTCTTTTGGCTTGATCAGTATAGCATAACTGGAAAGTTTGGCTAAGATTTGGAAACACAGGTTTGTCGTACCCAGCTGATATCCATAACCATTAGGGTGTCTGCAAAATATCCCAACCAACAAACTAAAACAATGAGTAAAGAGGTTACACAGAAAAAAAACAATCAGTAAAAAGCAAAAGAAAAATCTAGCAAAGCTAGACTTTCCATGTGAGATTCCTTAAACCTCTTGTATTAGAGGCAACATGGGATATATGCAAATGACCCATCAGATGTTTCAGCTATATGGAATTCTGAATATCCATGACTAGTTTTTTTTAAGTTTATTTATGGACAAATAAAGGCCAATAAAGCCAAACCCCACTAGCTGTGGACATGCATGTTTCAGCTTCTTATTGGCTTTATTGGTTGTAGTGGGCACAAATTGAGAATACCAAGTTAGAAAGTAACTTATAACATGGATGAAGTTTAAACAGTTACATACAAAGCTAATTGTGGTCTCAACAGGCAAGATTATTTTGATGGCAAAAGTTCAGCTTTATGGTTTCTTGTCACAAGATGAGGGTCAGCAGAAGACCATGCAGGTTCTGAAAGCTTTTTTGATCTGTGTAGTTAGATGACACAGTGAGGGTCTTTCTTATAAAGCGAGCACAACAAGCAGGCCAAATGACCGGGGATGAAAGTAGCATCCTCGTTCTGGTTAGAAGTAGCTGAGAAGCCTTGGAAACATGAACCACAAGGTATTATTGACAGTGATGAAGTTCTGATTTTATGGGATCATCCAGTACCAACAGTTGAGAAAACAAATGCAAGAAAATCAGATATAATTGTTCAAGAAAAAAGGCGAAAGTAGTGCTAACCATTGAAATTGCTACATTCAGCAATTATAGTGCCTTACATAGTGAGAGACATAAGATCATAAAATACCAGGATTTTCAAGCAGAAATAAGAACAATGTGAAAGAAAGCTATCCAGACACTTCTAATATTAGCAACAGGTCTTATAAAAAAAAATTACAATCATGCGTGAAAATGGTACCAGTATATGTAACCCCGGGTCTGGGTTACAACGTCGACAGATGAGAAGACAGACAGTGAAATCATTGACGCCAGAAGATCGACGGATGAAAACACCGACGCGGAGAACACCGAAATGGGGAAAGGATATGTAAGTATGCGGTAGTGACGGACGTTAGGGTGCGAGTAAGGTAAGTGTGCGATGTTGACGGTCTGTAGGGGTAGGGGTGGGTTAAGTGAGTTAGGGTTAGGGCGCGGGTTAGGTAAGGGTGCAGTAGTGAATGTTTTGGGTTAGGGGTGGGTTAAGTGAGTTAGGGTTAGGGCGCGGGTTAGGTAAGGGTGCAGTAGTGAATTTTTTTGGGTTAGGGGCGGGTTAAGTGAGTTAGGGTTAGGGCGCGGGTTAGGTTAGTGTGCGATAGTGACGGACCTTAGGGTTAGGGTTTCGGTTAGGGTTGTGGATAGTTGTGTATGTAAGGTTAAGTGTTTGTTTGTTAGGATTTAGGTGTGCTTGTGTTGTGTGTGTGGTTTTTGGTCA
The DNA here is from genome assembly GCF_019279795.1 of Protopterus annectens. Lineage (NCBI taxonomy): Eukaryota > Metazoa > Chordata > Ceratodontiformes > Protopteridae > Protopterus > Protopterus annectens. Next base: position 1,829,610,952 of record NC_056728.1, on the reverse strand, counting down.
GGGAATTTGTTTTGTTTATTGGTTGTTGTGATGATGTGTTGAGTGTGTGCGGTGTCGTGTTTGTGAACTGTCGATGATGTGGTGTCAGTGATGTCATTGTCGATGTTGTGTGCTGTCGGTGTTATAACCTAGAACCGTAACCCCATATGAAATGCAGGAGGTACATTTCAGTTGTTGAGAAGCTCACTCTTGGCAAACATCAAAGACCGAAGCAATACTTATTTCATAAACTTTAATCACATCCCGACATAGGAATGGGGTCCAGTCCATCATGAACCCAAAACATTTGGAGAAAGTAAAAAAGTACTTTACTGATTTGACTAGAATAGCTTCCAAATGTATCGGTGCTTCTCAGTTTTCAAAAATTAGTTAATTGTTCTTCATACATTTATTTTTGCAGTCACAATGTTTTAGGTGGTGGAAAGTTCCTCTTTTATGTTGGACACTTTTCTGTTTTGTGAAATGTCTAAGTTTCTCATCATAGAAGGAAGAGCTGTCTCTGGGAAAGGGTTTCATTAAGATGAACTGGAAAATGGCTTCCCTCTAGTATCCTGCATATTAAAGATTTTCCTTACTGACCTTAAAACAATATTTAATTGAATATTAAGATTTATGTTACTCTCTCTCTCAGACCTACTCGTCTAGATACTCTCCTTTATAAGTCTTATCCATTAGTATAAATTTATCCCATACTCATTACCAAAACAAACTCCTTATGTTGTCAGACTCCATTTTGATATTCTATTCCTCCTGTTAGGCCTTCTCTAAACATCTACCAGTGACCTTCCCACTATGATTAGAAATGGCAAAAGCACCCATGAATTTCATATCAAACATTTTGGAATTTTTAGACCTCTTCTTTTCTCTTAGCACTACCCTCAAAGAAGCATGTTTACTGCTGTTTCTAAGATACTTTCATTTATGCATTGTACATGTGAATATTGTATAGACTGCATTCATGCATTATTCATACCGTGCCGTTTATACTCAATTGTACTGATGCTGCTTTATATTCTGTTTTGAGGTTTTTCTGTTTTTCTCAGAAGAGCAAAAAAAAAAAAACAAAAACAAAACAAAAAAAAAAAAAAAAAACAAAAACAGGAATTCCAAAGTTTGTTGTCATACCTTTTAAGTGTTTTCGAGGGGGACTTTCCCTCCTCCTTATACCCCTGCTATTAACATTGAATCCAAGATAACTGTACCTTTGACAAAGGAAAAATGATCTGTTTCCTGTGGTCCAGTGGTGCAAGGTTTGATTCCTTCAGCTTCCATTGCCTAAGTGTGTAACTCTGAGCAAGTTACTTAACCAGACATCGCTCCCTGACTGAGTCTAAAATAAGTCTATGGCTATCACTGTTCTACCCCAGAAAACAAATACAACTAAATAAATAAAATACCCAAAGGCACCACAAACTCTGTCTTATTATATTTTCCCTTATCCACTCATGTAATTCTGTGGGTCCAAGGATCACATCTCTAATCTTCCCAGTTTCAAACAGCATGCTTTCTTTTTTCCCTGAACTGTAGCTAAAACAGATCCAGTAGTTTGTGTCTACTACCTCAGCCAGTCATGAGACATTAAATGAAGTAATTAATTAGTAAATATATAAATATATAAACAGATCTTTGTTGACCATATTCTTTTTAGTAATTCCCAATCCTTTGTATAAGTGTGTAATATAACTGTCCCACTATACTTATTTCCCATAAGACATTTTGCTTTTACACACTGAAGTTACTCTGGTTCTTCTTGCCAAGGCTCTGCATCCCTTTACTTTTATTTTGGTCTTGTGTTGTATCAGAACAATTGCTACCTACCAGGCATTTTCTCAAACGATTTTGCATCAGGTTATTTAATTCTACTGCTCAGATAGGATTACTGTTGCTTTTTCTAGTCTATTTTTAAATACAGCTGTATAGAGAGCTTAGAAGTTATGTTAGCCATAAAGCATTTAACATGCAAGAGATGTAGCAGCTAAGTTGATTACATGCAAATTAAAAAAAATATATATTCACACTTATGTAGACTGTGTTAATTTTACCAGCGCAAGTCAGGTGCATCTCTACTTAGATTATATTTTTATCTAAGTATTAAAATGGGGCTGTAATTTATAACTATCCGTCTTGTCTGGTTTATTTCACTGGACACATAACCTGCCTCCCTCTTCACCTCGGTCATATCTACTTTGATTCTCTGTTCTCAGCTGTTGCACCCCTCTCATATATGTTACTAAAATTAATTCACATTTGATTTTCCTCTCTGCAAATATTATTTACATATAGTATCAGTTATCTACGGGATTATCTACCTTCTGTCATTACTCTGTGTTTGTGAATGTGTTCTGTTTTCTTTTTTGTGAATCTCTTCACCAGAACTGTGCTTGCAAATGGTCTATAGTAATCAGGGTACTACCCCGGTAAATAAAGTAAAATAAATAAATTATAAAGAATGTCTATTAATAAGACACATGCAACAAATATATTGTTTTTCTTATTAGGTAGATTTGCTGTATATGGCTGGATCTTTAATGGCCATGGAAACTGAGCACTAATTTTAACTGCTTCCCGGACATGGGGTATCAATGTTCCTAATCAGACTTTAAGCATGTCCATTCATCCTGACAGTGTGAAGTAAATGACAGTCAAGCAATAGAAAATGAAGCATATGCATTTAATGTTCACTTTAAGATCTTCTTTTCTTGACAACTGCACATGAGGGCAAAGAACAGTTAGGAAGAAGAAACTAAGGAGGGAAACTTTAATGCATAACTGCCCAACAAATAGATGTCTAAAATACTGCATCAATTTAAAAACAAAATTGTACCAACATAATGGTGTATAATGCCTTAGTGACATACCATAATACATTTCTAGAATGGCTGTTCCACTCCTGCCTGAAAATACTTTTGAGTTTTCTGTTATTGGGCACTGAGTAGAACTCAGCAGCACTGTAAGTCTGAATAGTGCAAGATTTATTTAATACACTATGTGTGTAGGACAACAACTAGCTAAAGGCCCATTTCACCTCACAAGCAATACTTATAGGTTCATAGGTTGGTACTAGGCTATCGGCCCTGGTACAAAGCAGCCATAACAATTCCCTGGGTATTTCTTCCCACGATATTTACTTCTCTGGACCCCTGTCTAGCAGGGCGACTGACATGATCCCTGGGGTGAATTTCCTATCTCCCATCCAATCATCAAGGTTCCTTTTGAAGAGGGCCAAGGAAGCGCTCTGTTTGACATGTATGGGCAGTCTATTCCAGAGTATGGGGAGTCTCTGGGCCAGGAACCTATCCCTCCAGCATGTTTTGTTCATTGTGATGACAAGGTTTAGATCCCTGGAGCATGTGGCTCTGAGGGATTGGGATTTCTTTAAGTGGAGCCTGTCCAACAGCTCAGGGTTTGACATGGCCTTGTATGTTAAGCAGAGATCACCTCAGAGTAGACAATATGCCACAGGGTATAGCTGGAGTTTTTTTAGACGGTCAGCATATGGCATCTGCTTTAGGCCTGTGATTCTTTTAGTGCGGTATTTCTGTGGCCTTTCTAGCTGTTGCAGATGTCTTGTGAGGTACATACCAAACGGGGTATTATATTCTATAATGGGTCCAATGAGGGATGAGTACAGTGGGACAATGACCTCCTTTTTTCTGGATGAAAAGTCCTTAGTGATGAGGTGTGCCACATAGAAGGATTTCCTGACTGTTGTGGTGATGTTGTTATCGAAAGTGAGACCACTGTTCACATGTCCCTAAGTCTCTCATCACACTTTCGATGTTTAGTGTACTGCCACCTCTGTGGTAATTCATGGGTACATGTTTTTTCCAAAGTGGATAACTATACATTTCTTGGCATTAAGCTTGAGTCCATGGCTCTGGCCCCAGGCATCTGTTTCTGTAAGGCCCTTTTGTAGAATATCCACATCATTTGGGGATTCAATAATGGCTCCCAGTTTGCAGTCATCTGCGAACTTTGTTAGCCAGAGTCCCTTAGTGTTGGCCTGTACTTCAGAGAAGTAGATGCCAAGCAAGAGTGGTCCCAGGACTGAACCCTGAGGTACTCCACTTGTCACTTGTCTGGAGCTGGATTTGGAGTCGGCTACTTTTACAGTCTGGGTTCTGTCAGTAAGCCAGTTGGCAACCCATCGAGTGACGTAGGGATTTATGCCCAGCTTAGTAAGTTTATCTATGATTCCAGAGTGGGGGATGGTGTCGTAGGCCTTGGTGAGGTCCATATAGGCTGTGTGGACCACCTTACCCTCGTCCACAGCTCTGGAGACTGATTTGAAGAAGTCAGTCAGATTCAGGAGAAAAGATCGGCCCTTCACAAACCCAAACTTGGTAGGGTCCAGTGTTTGAAGGTTGCCAATGTCTTTAAGTTCCGTGATAATGCGTTCTATGCCCTTGCAGATCAGGCTTGTCAGACTGATGGGACAGTAGTTCCCAGGATCCAAGGTGGATCCTCCCTAGTGGAGTGGGATAACTGTAGCTGTGCGCCACTCAGTGGGCACGAAGCCTGAGGTGAGGCTATGATTAAACATGACACTTAGGTGAGGTGTCAGTTCATTTTGTAGTTCATGTAGTACACAGCCTGGGATGTCATCAGGTCCCATGGATGCTGCATTCTTAGCTTTGAAGAGTGTGGTTTCTACCTGTGTCGCCGTGATTACCGGAATTTGGCAATATTTTGGTATTGAGATGGGCCCTTTAGGGGGTGAGAGGGGGGTGAAGTTGGCACTAAATTGATCTGCCAGATATTGCCAATATCCTTGGGATCAGTATATTTAATGCTATTCTGTTGTAACTCAGAGCAGATCTGAGCATTGCCATTTAGATTCTTTACATAACTATAGAATGCCTTGTGGTTGTCTTTGGAATCTTTGGCAATTTTATTTTTGTAACTAGCTTTTGAGGATTTTATGAGGGATCTCAGCGTCTTACTGAGGCTGGTGAGGGATTTTTTTGCATCCTGGGATTTTCCTCTTTTCTACAACAGTTTCTTCCTTCTGTTGTATAGTTTGTTTATAGCAGGGGACCACCAGATTGGCTTCCTTTTTTTTGGAGAAGAGCATCTTGGTTCTATTTGGGATGGCACGATTCATGCACGAGTGGATGTGCTCGTACAGTGCCTTAGTGTAGGATTCTGCAGTCAAACTTAAAGATCCCGTCTGCATGGGTGTCATGAAGTTTGTCACTTCTAACTTCAGTAGCATGAAGTTGGCTTTGGAGAAGTTTTTTAAGGAGGTTTCCTTACTGGGGGGTGGGGGTGGGATGTGGATGTCAAGGGTGATTTACTTATGGTCAGACCTGACCAATGAGGGGGGTGACCACTGGTGTGGAGCATCTATCTCCCATGTTGGTAATGACCAGGTCTAGGATATTGGAGCCCCTGATGGGACAATGGATTATTTGATCCAGGGCGTTGGAATTTATGAATTCCAAGAACCGTTGGGAAAAGGAGTTGGTACCCGAGTAGTTTTCCCAGTTAATGGCAGGGTAGTTGAAATCACCCAGTATTAGGGTGTTTGGTTGTATCTTAATATTTTCCAGTATGTTTAGAAAGGTGTAGTGAGAATCTTGGGGTATGGTGGGGGATCTGTAGCAAGCTACAATTTGGATTGCAGTCTTACCTAGTGTTAGTTGCACCTGGAGAATTTCAGATGCATTGTGTTGGGCAACTAGCCTGGAGGTGTGAATATCCTTGGTGAATATGGACACTCCTCCACCTTTAGTGTTTCGGTCTTGGTTTTGTGGCCGAAAAGTGTGGTAAGAGTTGTAGCCTGGTATTGCAGGGGTGCTCTCTGGAGCCTTGAACCAGGTCTCAGTTACTGCACAGATATCGATGTTCTCCATTTTTAGGAGTGCCTCGAGAGCAATTTGATGTCATCATTTAAACTACAACCCCCCCCCCCCTCCAGGAATATGCAGAGTTCAAGGTGGTAAACATTTGAGGTTGCACCATAAATGTTCTTAAAGTTGAATCTCTACGCATTCCACTCAAGAAAGGTCCCAACAGCTTTCTTGAATTAAATGTGATTCAACAGACCAGACATTCAAATTCTGCAGTATCCTTTTTTCTTAACATCTCTTGCGGGAGAGTGGAGTCTTCCCTGATAAAGAACATAAGTATCCACACATTTTCCAGTGCAGGAGTGCCATACTAAAATAGGAAACATATGCAGAAGTTAACATTATTGTGGACCCAAGTAATATCAAATACTAAACTGTCTGCCATTTACTCAAGGAATGTGTGCAATTCTTTAAATGTAGTTGGTGGAGAGCAACAGTAGTCAAAGTCAAGTGGACATTAGATTTAGTTACCTTCTCATGGATAATCAAGCAGTGATATCCATGACTGCCCTCTCACTTGTGTACCATGAAGAACCAACACTGGATCAAGTGATCTGAGATAACATAGGCACCATTTACGTAGTTAACAAAGGCTAAATAACACAAAAAAGTGAGACTGAGAGAGAGAGAAAGAGAGAGACATCCAACTAAATGAACAGATTAGTTTTATAGACAGAGATAGATGGATAGATAGATAGATAGATAGATAGATAGATAGATAGATAGATAGATAGATAGATAGATAGATAATCAGGCTTGCAGATGAAACAGATGCAGTTCTATCTTAAGTTTTCATTTATAAAAGAGTTCAATACTGTTAGATTACTATATCTCCAGTAAATAATATAAACACTTTATCTTGACTGAGTTTTAATGGTGCTCAATCCTTCCATAAGTAGTATTTACCGAGGTAAGCCACAGTTCATACATTTGAATGCAGTCCTGATTTAAAAATTTCACCTCCTTTATAAAGTGATGCATTTGAAGTTTTATGTTTAGAAAACAGCATAAACATTATATAATACTCTGTGTGCCTTCAGCTATGACCTTCAAGGTGAATAGGCCCCTGAGTCACCACACAGAAAGCAGCCGCCACAGCAGAGACATTTTAATTAATATATTCAAGGGGTGGTTGTAGGGGCAGAGTTACATATGGCACTGATTCTCATTTACAAAGCTGTTTTGCCAGCATGATTTAATGAATCAACATCTGAAACAGGGAGTGGCTTAAAAAGCTGCAGGGGGACCTGCTGTGTCATGTACAACAAAGCACAGCAGTGTGTGCATTTGCTCACGTCTCATAGCTGATTTGTAGAACTGGCTGTATTTCAGTCCCACTGGCAAAACAAAGTTCAGGATTCTTTTCATGCCATGAAAAGCCCAGTAGCAGATGTCATAAGATGAGAACATGCTGACGTGCTGCTCTACAGCATCAGGGTGTTCCTGGAAAGGGATTCCCTAACCCGTCACATCACATGCTCTTACTTTGCTGCTTTGTTAGTGATGTGCCTGGCAAACAAAGTGTGGTAAACAATGAATCCTTTGGATGTCTCCTTTGCTGTAATTATTTTCTCTTCACAGCATATCCTTTCAGACTGCAAATGATGTTCTGTACTCTGTGTTCTGCCCTGAATTGTTTTTTTTGGCTGAAGTTTTAAATTAACTGGATGAGTACAGATCTGTACCAGCAATAAAGACTGCATTGTAGAGCTCAAGTAACATGTTTTTCATTTGTAAACAAGGAAGTTTATCTATTTGCAACCATTCTGTATATGAAGACTCAGGAGCTACAGAGACATTGCTCATCTCTGCTGGTAATGAAAACGATGACCATTCCACACTATGGTAAAGTTGGCCTGTTTACTTGTAGCTACTTCAAATATTTGTTAACCCTCTCCCTAGCACATACAGGCAGATGTTTTGTAAAACTCAAAATTGGTAATCATACCAAGGTTACTACTACAGAAAATGCAATTTAATAGCTTGATATATTAATTTGATGTTTATCCTTATCCCCCAAGTAATTAATAATCAGGTGTTCCCATTCCCCAATTAAAATTATTTTTTCACACTTTTTCTTCTGTTTTCTCATTTCAGCAGTTTTGGACATTGCAGTGATCCTGCGGTACACTTTGTCTGCTCCTTAATCAAACGCTCCTTCACTAGTTTGCTGTACATGTCACACTGGCACAGAATACTTTGTATTCCAACCCAACTGCTACCATCACATTTCTGAAATTTGCAAAAACTGTGGAAGGTCAACATCTACATGAAGTGCTTACAGTATGAAGTCCTCCCCCTGGTGGTTGAATGTGAACATGCACCAATGTTGATTGTGGCTTGTCACTTTCCATCCTCCTACTATTTGTAGACTGACACAACTGTTATCTTTCATATATAAAGTGAGTAAGCAGGCTGCCTCCACTGCATCACCTTCTCTGTGCTTCTACCAAAAAGTAAACCCTCCCACATGTGACATGAGTCTCACCAAACCCAAGTCATTTGCACTGACCAGTTTCTAGCATTGTAAGAGGAACGTTGATAAAAGATGAGGAAGCTGAAAGAGCAGGCTGCTATTAGGCATGCGACTCATAAATGGAAATGAGCTTATGTACTCCCTAGTCTGCATGAGCTTGCAGACATTTACTTACAATGCCTGCCAAATTAGCATTTCATAAATTTTGCACACTTGCCTTTTTAATGCTCACAGCTTTTAAAAACATTTCTAAAGCTTTTAATTGCACTGAGTTCAGATGCCTGCCTTTCGCTCCTTGAGGGCCACATAGGATACAATCAAAGTTGATGAAATTTAAAGCCAGTTCTCAGTGAAAACTGTGTATAGCTTCTGTGCAATACTGCAATCATTTTATAGCAGAATTTCATGACGTATTCTGTTTAGCCCTACACTGAGTCCTCATAAAGTGGCATAAACAAAGCCCTTCAGAGTCATAGAATGTGTATAGCCATTTTGCAAAAATTGTTGAATTGTTTCTGATTGAAGTGGTTGCCAAGGGAAGGGGAATTATTTTTGCCATAAGGTACAACAACCTTGTAGTTGTGAAACTGAAGTGTGCAGTGTAACATTTTTAAAGTTGATATTTGAATGTTATTTTGAAAAGTTGTAAAGTTTTGTTTTGAAGAAACAACATCAGTGCAGTAATTTTAGAAATCACTGACACCTAGGCCCGGTCAGCTTTTAAAGTGTGAAGTGCATATGTGTTTGTGTGTGTGTGTGTGTGTGTGTGTGTGTGTGTGTGTGTGTGTGTGTGTGTGTGTGTGTGTGTGTGTGTATGTATGTGAGTGTAAAAGGAATACATTAATTTAGTCTGTTTATGTTACAATAATTTTCTGTGTCAATGTGCAACTAGGAAAGTTGATCTGTATGGACAGGTAGTTGGAAAATATTCAATGTTAGGTAGGTACAACATATTAGCAAGCTGCAATGCACTCCTTCATGGTTATATTGTAGCTTGCAACCTCTGTGATTTGGTTTCCCATTTCCATTGCCTTTTTCCTTTAAGTCACTGGATATATCGCACTGTGCCAGTCAAGTGTTACTTGAGATCAGTGCACTTGCATTATTACCAGATATACAGATGAATGGGTTGAATGCTCTCATTTTTCTTCATAAAATAAACTTGTCTAGTGCTTGGGAGCAGTACTACTAAGCAGGAGCCTGAACAGAAACTTAGAATACACTTTATTTCAATGCTTAATGCTTTCTATAATACATCTTTACTCTCCCCTGATCTCCAGTGAGCATTTAACCTGCCTTTCTGACATCTGGTCATTCATAATTTTCTGCCTTGCAACATCTCTAAATGGTGTCATTTTCAGGCAAGGGTTTCTGTCACTGTTACAGCAGTTTATTTGTTTGTATGTCTGTATGTGTATGTTTTGTGAGTGCTTTTGTGTGTCAGTGTGTGCACTTGTGTGTGTATGTGTGTGTTTGTGTCTGTGTGCTTGTGTGTGTGTCAATGTGTTCATGAGTGTGTGTCCATGTCTCTCTGTGTATATGGGTGTGCTTGTACATGCGCTTGCACTTTTTTCCTTTGAAAATTCATCTCTTTCAGTACATTATTGATTCCTGTGGCTTTACTGGTTAACAATCTTGCATGTCTGGTGCTGCACAGTTGTAGTCTGTATGGTGTCATTTATCATGTGAGGTGATTGCATCTGCCTTTATCCTGCAACAATACACTGATTTATCTGCTTTTCTGTCATTATACAGCTTCAGCTGTGCTTCTCCACTGGTAAATTTCTACATAGTCCAGTGACTTGGTCTGGGGCAGGATTGCATTAATGGCAGTGTTGTGTATTTTGCTTCAGGATTTGTGCTTCAGTACATTCACAGTTGCTTCTGAAATTCTAACTTACCTGGGGCCATTGACCTGTAGATCAAAATCAGAAGATTAAAGCTACAACATTGGCTTTATTTGACTGGCTCCCTCTCTAGACAGTGTACTATATTTATCACCGAGCTACACCCTCCCAGGGTCTTTTATTCAAGACTCTGAGAGGTGTGGAAAGTCCAGAAGTGTGAAAAACAAGCTTTTCACCAAAAGGGATGAAAAAAGCTTTAATTTAAATTCTGCTTAAATTTTTTTAAGTTGTAGTTATAGTGATCTGTGTGATAATACTTTTTATTATTTTCTGCCTTTTTTCATGTTTTAGCCGAAAAAGTTACCTGTTTGCATTTTTAGATTGTTCTGGGACTTAGTCTTGTAGCTACATTTGCATTTGTTGGAAGACTGTGTGTTACTGCAAGATCTTAACATAGTTTATACATTATACTGCACTTGTGTCTCAATAAGTATGGTTCCTTGTAAAAGCTAGCTGTTTGCATGTTGACCCAATTCTGGGTCCTTAATCTTATAATTTCATTCCCGGTTGTGGCATACTATGAAGTACTGCCAGAGTTGAGCCTCAGTTGGACATTTACTATAGCATTTTCTCCATAAACAGCATTACTAGTAAAATTCTACATATCCTGGTGCCCTACTGATCTGCAAATATGCAGAGCTGAGTATATTTTTTTGGTTTTAGAGTTTGTACTGTTAGTTGTTGCTTAGATCTCTGTTGAAACTGTTTTGTTCCACCCACCCTCTCTAATTTGGTGGCTTTTGCAGTTGCCCGCCCCACTGTAGATTTGATCTGGGATACTCCCCCACTCACATCTCTTTACCACATTCTACCTAATAAACTCTTTCTGCACTTTCTTTTAGTCCTTTTTAATTTAATTGCATTTTTAAACTGTGTTTGGTCTAATATTGCTACATACTCAAGTGTGCTAGCTTGCACTGCATGTGAATTGTTTTTATTACTGTTTTTGCTACTTTTCTGTAAAAAAAAACAAAAAAAAACTGTAAGCCTGTTTCCTACCTTTCCTGTAACTAGTGTTCCAGATACAGATTTGCTGTATCCAGGACTGTATGTAAGCTTCTGAGCCCCCCAAGCCTTTCTGTGCTGGAGGGAAGCCTTCTAGCTTATCAGTCGGAGTGGTAAGCACTAGGTAACCTGTCTACCACATAAGGAGGGGTTCTGGCCCAGAAATTGTAGTTATTGGTCATTTGGGTAATCTCTTCCATCTCTCTCAACTTTCTGATTTGAAAGCCTGCATTTGCACTTGTTTCTGTCCTATAACTCATCTAGTGCAGATACAGATTCTTAGTTTTAGCACTTAAAGTTGCTTATTCATGCTCAGCACTTGTTCAGAACTTGTAAGAACTAAATAAGCTACTAATTACTATAGCACTCAATCTTCCTCATTACCAAGAGAAAAACAGCTGTTGTACTCACTTTCCTCACTTATCTAGAGGAAAATTATTTTTTGTTCAGGCATGTCAAAGGGTCAGCTCCCAGTGTTCTCTCCTGTCTATCTGATGAATCTGGGCATCTTAAGGCAATGTAGAAATTGCCTCATGTACACAGACAACCCTCTCCACCTACCACCCAACACTACAACTTGTGAGAGATGCACTTATCTAGCCAAACTGGAGGTAAAGCTCTCTCCAACCAAGACTGAACTTGACAGTCATGAGGAGAAGGTAAACATTTGCACCACACCACACTCATCATATAGTCTCACTAAATCTACACCACCAAAATCCACACATAGTAACACAAAAACATTTGTGGAGGCTCTCAGTAATAATCTGTCTAAGCAACAGAGACCTCCAAAGCAGAAACGCAAGCAACATCCATCCCCCAACACAACCCAAATGACACATAGCCCACAGACTCAGTGTGCCACTCAACCACAGCCAATAAGGCAAAACAACGTACCCAACACACTAGTCATAGGTGATTCTGTAGTCAGGCACACTGATGTCCTACTCACCAGGCTAAACAAGGAGAAGGTTACTGACAGCTGCCTGTCGGGTGCCAGGATTTTCCACATAACCCACGCACTCAGGTCACTCCACAACAAGTACAAATATGACTCTGTCATTGTCCATGTTGGTGTGAATGACCTGAGATGTATCTTCCTGGACTACATGAAAAGAGACATGGAAGAGCTCTCTGATCTTGTAGCCCAGGCAGGTATGACCCCAGCCCTGAGTAGCATCCTGCCATTGCCCAGAATGAAATCGTAGTACAAGGACAAAATGATTAACTTAAACAATTGGCTAAGTTTCTGGTGTCATTCTAAGGGGATCCAGTATCTGTCTGCTTGGGATGACATGGTCGACAGACCATGATGCTTTGCCACAGATGGCCTGCACCTGTCACCCCTGGGATTCTGCATACTGACTAAGGATCTTGCTGCCCCTATAGTGCCTTGTTTAGGAAAGGTTCAAATAACAACTTCACCACCATAACAGGAACAGGCAAGCAAAAACTGAGGGTAATACTACTCAATGCTAGAAGTCTAAATCTCAAAATGCACTCACTCGAGGCACTCCTTAAAATGGAGAACATCGATATCTGCGCAGTGACTGAGACCTGGTTCAAGGCTCCAGAGAGCACCCCTGCACTAACAGGCTACAACTCATACCACACTTTTCGGCCATGTAACCTGGACCGAAACACCAAAGGTGGAGGTGTGTCCATATTCATTAAGTATATCCACACCTCCAGGCTAGTTGCTCAGCATAATGCATCCGAGGTTATCCAAGTGCAACTAACTTTGGGCAAAACTGCAATCCAAATTTTAGCTTGCTACAGATCCCCCACCATACCCCAGGATTCCCACTCCTCTTTTCTTGATGTACTGGAAAATATTAGGGTTCAACCAAACACCTTAATAATGGGTGACTTCAACTACCCCACCATTGACTGGGAAAACTACTCGTGTACCAACTCCTTAGCTCAATGCTTTCTGGAATTCATAAACTCCAATGCCCTGGATCAACTTATCCACACCCCCACCAGGGGCAACAATATCCTAGACCAAGTCATTACCAACATGAGTGACCAGTGTTCCACGCCTGAAGTCAACTCCTCGTTGGTCTGATCCGCCCATAAGCTAATCACCCTTGATATCCACATCCCGCCCCCACCCCCCCATTAAGGAAACCACAGTAAAAAAATTCTCCAAAGCCAACTTCATGCTTCTTAAGACAGAAGTGGTGAACTTCATGACACCCATGCAGATGGACAATACAGTTACAACTGCTGAATCCTACACAAATGCACTCTATAAGCACTTACACGAGTGCATGGATTGTGCTATCCCAAACAGAATCAAGATGCTATCCTCCAAAAAAAGGAAGCCAATCTGACCTCAAAGCAGTGACAAGTGGAGTACCACAGGGTTCCATCCTGGGACATCTCCTGTTTGGTATCTACTTCTCTGAAGTACAGGCTAACACAAAAGGCCTCTGGCTAACGAAGTTCGCAGATGACTGCAAACTAGGAGCCATAGTCAAGTCCCCAAATGATGTGGACATCCTGCAGAAGGGCCTTACTGAGACAGATGCCTGGTGTCAGAGCCATGTCCTCAAGCTCAATGCCAAAAAGTGCAGTGTCATCCCCTTTGGTAAAAACTCTGTACCCATAAATTACAACATAGGCAGCAATCTACTTAACACCGAATGCATGATAAGAGATCTTGGGACCCAGGTGGACAGTAGTCTCTCCTTTGATAGTCACATCACCACAGTAGTCAGGAAGTCCTTCTACATGGCACACCTCATCATAAAAGGGTTCTCATCCAGGAAAAAAGAGGTCATTGTTCCCCTCTACTCGACACTGATTAGACCCATTATAGAGTACAACGCCCCTTTTGGAATGTACATCACAAGACATCTGCAGCAGCTGGAAAGGCCACAGAAGTACCTCACAAAGAGGATTACTGACCTCAAACAAATGCCCTACATTGACCGCCTCAAAAAACCCCAGCTTTAGTCCGTAGCGTATCACCTACTCCGAGGTGATCTCTGCCTAACATATAACGCTATGTCAAACCCAGAGCTGTTGGACATGCTACACCTACAGAAATCCCAATCCCTCTGAGCTACATGCTCTAGGGACCTAAACCTTGTCACCACAATAAACAGGACATGCTGGAGGGATAAATTCCTGTCCCAGAGACTTCCCATACTCTGGAACAGGCTACCCATCTATGTCAAGCAAAGTTCTTCATTAGTACTCTTCAAGAAAAATCTTGATGAGTGGATGGGAAATAGGAAATACACCCTGGGGATCACTTCTGTGTCTCTGCTCGACAGTGGCACAGGAAAATAACTTTCTTGGGTGGCGTAAGCCAAGGAACCTTGTTGGCTAGGTTTACGTAGGCCCTTGGGCTGATAGCCTAGTACCTACCTATGAACCTATGAACCTATGAGCCTATGAACCTATGAACCTACTATGTGGTGGAATTGCAGTAGTGGTAGTATTGTGATTTTGCATCAGGAGTTATGCTTCAGTAGTTTTACAGCTGTTTATATTCCACTTTTGTTACTAGAGCCTTATATTCTGCTTATCATCTACGTTCTTAAAGTTACATTCCTGTGCCTTTCTGTTTACTTTGCTACTGTTGTTCCCCTTTGCTTTGTGTCTACCCCAGACTCCACTCAGACATTAAGCTAACGTTTCTGAAATTCTAACCAAAGGACTAGAGCTCCAACATTAGCTTTATTTAAATAAAAATACACAGAAAATTGTTGTGTCTTTGTCTTTTTTGATAAGACTCAAGGCCTGCAAAAACTCCATGCGCCGTTGGTGACTCCCTGCTGGTTATTTTTCCCCACCCATCCTCTCATTACTTGATCTGCATTTTAAACTTGGTGATTTTTAAGCTGCCCACCCTTACTGTAAATTGAGCTTTATAAGCTCCTCCCTTTCTACACTGCTGTTTATTTCCTGAAATATTTATTTCACTTTCCTTGTGCTTAATTTGAAGAACAAAGTGCCTGTTGTTATCTGTTGTACTGATTTGCTTGCTCTGAATTCATTATCCAACCAGCTGTTTGATAAAGTGGTGTATTTTTACACTCTAGCAAGCTCTTTTCTGTGTTCTGACATCAAGACAGTGAATTTCTCCACCTGGTGGCAGTGGGTGTTAGCCTGGTCTATATAGTTTGGAGAAACACACTAGAGATTCTTGCATGCAGATGTTTTATTGGCTGGAGTGCTTATTAATCAGTCTACCTTGTTTTAGTGCCTTTATAAATTCTGCAGAATTGAGTGGCTCTTGGCTCATTTCTACAAAGTGAAGTACTTGAATAATCACACTTTACTAAGCTGTTTAAAGTACATTGCTGTTATCTTGAATTACTTATTGACTTTCTTTAAGTTTGTTTGTGGTAGCATTTCATTCTGGGCACTCTTTTACTGTATTTTCATATTAGGAGGACTGGGATTATTCATCTTATGGCAATAGGGGTTTACCTGGTCTATCTGAGTTGGGAAGCGTAGAAAAGGGCTCTAAGTGTAATCATTTTATTGGTCAGGGGGCTCAGTAGTCAGTTTTATATATTTCCAGTGCTGGTATAAGTTTGACACATTTGCACAGAGCGACTCACTGTACCAGTGCCGTTTACGGATGCAAACATCTGGAAAGTGAATATTTTCATTGTACTGTGAAAGTTTACTGTGCTATTTATTGCTTTTTGCACTTCTTTAAGGTTTGATACATTTTCAAACTGCTATAAAGGCTGCTGTTCTGAAATACATTGTACCTAGTGTTTCTTAGTATTAGGTATGCATTTGAGGTTCCTTAACATGTGGGTTCCGAAGCAGTCATTTTACATTAAGAAGGTCAAAATCTGCACACTTGTGGCAGGAGAGGGCTGATTTCACTTATCTGAACTGAGAATTGCTGCTGGAAAGCTCATTGTGTGTTTAGATTGGCCTTAGGTCATACCATAAAACTTGATTTTTTCTGATTATATATAAGCCTCACATTTGTGAGAAGCTGGTCTTTACACAAGTGTGATTACTGGTGCCTTATATGCATGCAATCACCACAAGATGAAATTTCCCTATAAAATCAACTTTGAACTTTACCTCATTCCCATGCTACTCTCAGGGCAACTAGTTTTCACGGTGAGCCGCATTTAGTTAGAACTATTTAGATCTGCCTTAGCACCCAAGACTATTGTTGCTCAGAGAGAGAGCATCTGATTTGGCACTGGGCAGCATTGCTGGCTAGGTTAGCTGCAGATTATACCAGGTAAGCACCCTTCCCTTGTCTGGTTACAAATATCCTCCACTCCCATCCTTTCAAGTGCACATTAGGACCTACAACCAGGGATGGGCACTTTCCTGCTATCCCTGCATTCAACTTGGTAGGCATGGGCATCCTAAGGCAATGTAACAAGTGCCTTTTGTATACTGGCAACCACTTAATTCGGGAACAGACAAATACAATATGTAAGAGATGTAGTTACACATTGTCAGTGGAGGCTAGACTCTCACATATTGGCACAAAAACAACAAATAAGTTGTCAGCAACTCATACACATCACTGACCGCACCTGCAAAGAACTGCACACATATCCATAGGTGATCACATGTAACTTACCAAAACCTCAAAGGCCTCTCTGGCACAATGCTCAGAAACTCTGCATCCACACAAATAAGACAATTCTCATCACAAGACATAAAGGCACATCTCATCATGTCTCAACTACCAAGCCCATAAGATGAAAAACTCCAAAGCGTACTATTCTGGACATAGGAGACTCCATTGTGAGAAACACTGATGGCCCTCTTCCCATGCTGGATAAGGGGAAGGTTACAGTTAATTGCCTGGCAGAGCCAGGCTTCACCAGATCATGCAAGCACTCAGGTCACTTACTTCCAAGTACCAGTATAACTTAGTCATAGTCCATGTGGGTGTAAATGACCTGAGACATACCTCCATGGACTATATGAAGAGAGACATGATTGAGCGATCAGAATATGTTTTAAGGGACGGGAGATTGGAAGAATGGTTAAGGTGACACAAGGTGCTGGGTTCAGTTCTCACACTGGGTAATTGGCTAGGCTTAAAATGGTCCACAAGGGCAGTTAGCCTAGTACTAACATAACTTTATATGAGCTTATATGAGCCTAGCACTGAGCAAAATTCTATCATCTCCAAGGATGATGCATTAATACCAGCAGAAAATGATCAATTTTAAAAATTGGCTTAGCTACTGGTGTTGTTCTAAAGGAGTCCAATACATGTCAGCCTGACAGTACATGGTTGACAGGTAAAGTTGCTTTGCCAGGGATGGCCTTCACCTGTCACCTCTAGGTTTTCAGATAGTTGCCAAAACATTATCCACCCCTATAGTGCCTTTTTAGGCATTGCTAAACAGACAGATCTTCCAGCATAATAAAAGCTAATTATCAGAAGCTAAAGGTATGACAGCTCAGTGCAAGGAGTCTCAACAACAAACTGCACTGCTAGAAGCTCTCCCCACCCTGGAGAATGCTGACATCTGTGCAGTTACTGAAAGATGGTGTAAAGCCACGGAAAGCACTCTGGCAGTGCATGGCTATAACTTATTTCATACATTCCAACCACCCATTGAACATGAAAGAGCAAAAAGTGGAGGTGTAGATACCTACATAAAGGATAAGTACACCTCAAGGGTAGTCAAACAATATGACATTCTTGAGCTACTCCATGTCCAACTAACCAAGGGAAAAATTCATTACCAAATTCTTGCTAGCTACAGGTCCCCCACCATGAACCAGAAAACCCATACATCATACCTGTAGTTACTAGAATTGTGCACTGTCCAACACAATACCATATTTATGTGTGATTTTAACTACCCCCCCATTAATTTGGAGGCATACATGACCACTAACATGCAGGCCCAAAGATTTCTTGAGTTTGTAAATTCAAATGCCCTGGAGAAGCTTGTCTGCACTCCCATTAGGGGAACAAAGAGCCTAGCTTTGGTACTCACTGTGATGACACACCATTCTTTACCCTGAGTCAGTAATCAAGGAGCTACAATCGTCACCACTGACCCAGTGAGAGGTAGCTGCTAAACACAGGAATAGATTTACACTGCATTCCAAATGCAGCTCTCTGCATCCAAAACAATTTCCTCCAAGAATACACAGGGAGCATGCTCCACTGGGACTAGACTCTCTGTCTCTCCAGATCCCAAATGAGACCCACCTTGAAGCAATGTGTCCCAGTTCCAACTATCTGGTACATACCCTTGAATATCTGATTTTTCACAGACACACACACACACACACACACACACACACACACACACACACACACACACACACACACACACACACACACATACACACACACAGAGACAAAACTGGGAAAGGCTGACACAAATTCATCAGCTGTGTCCCCTCTCTCCAGATTACAGGGTAGCTGCCACCAGCCAAATACTCTAAGGCTCTTACAAGCAGTAACCAATTATACTGTGTCAAATTAATACTGATATGAAAGGTAGAATTTGACCAAAGCAGTAACGCTTTTTGGAGTTGCCAAAGTGACACTGAAATAAGCACAGCTACTCTCAAGATATTAAAAGTATTCACTAAAAGACCAGCCGCAATGAAACAGTATAAAAATATTTAATAATCGATAATAAAAATAGAAAACATGAAAATACTTAACATTTAGTTACAATAAACATCAGAGTTTTCAGTCACAGTATATATAAAATAATACAATTGGATAGAATCTCACATGCAGAAAAAGAGATAATATTAAAATAATCTCACGATACTTTTCCTAACTAAACTAAAGAGAAACTGTCCCCAGTAAACACTTAATATCGCAAGGCAAAATGTATTGTTGTGATGCTCACTTCCACAGGGCAGGATGAGATACTCCACACACCGAACTGTACAACTAACCACTACTGAACAACTAACTATTGAACTGTGATAACTGACTTAGATTTTTTAAATATCAGATTCCAAAGAAAAACAAAAACAAAATGCTGCTGCCAGAGTTCTGTCCTTCAGCTGATTATAGAATTATATCACATCTAGTCACCTGATTCTGGCACAGTTCATATTCAGAACTCTGTTAAAATTCTGTTGCAGCATTTTTTTAAGATAAGCAGCTTTTACAAATACATTTTTAATACAAGCATCTGTATAAATTAATGTGACCGTCAAATGACATAAGATTATTTATAAAACTTCAGCCAGCCATGCTTGCATATGCCACACATGTACTGTTGTACTTCTCCTGTTACAGTCAGCAATACATCACAATGTCACACCCCCCTTTGAAGACTCAAGCTAGTTTTTCAAGTGACCCTGGAAAAATGTTGCTTGAAAAAAAGGGCTTGTCTGAGAACACTATAACCCATACCCTGTCTTGAGAGTCCATCTGCATTGGCATTGCTGATCCCACTATGGTGCTGCACTAGTATCTCATATGCCTGCAACTATAGGCTCCACCTTAATAACTTGGATTATGGTCTGTAACCACAGTGAATTTCTTTCCATATAGATAAGGCTGAAGTTTCTACAGTGCCCATACTATGGCTAGGCATTTGTTTTCTACAGCTACATAACTTTCATAAGTACTAGGCTTGCTGTCCTTGTGGACCATTTTAAGCCTAGCCAATCCCTCTTAGTGAGAATTAAACCTTGTAATTCTTATCTGTGTGGTTAACACCTTATCTGTTATGCCAACACCCAACTCGGAGTCTATGGCTGAGGTATACAACTGGATGGTCTTCTCCATCCAAGGAAACTTGGCTGAGTACAGCCCCCACCTCATGGTTTGAGGCATCTACCTGTAAAACAAATTCTTAGCTGTAGTCTGAACTGGCTAACAGAGGGGGGGGGGGGTCCTCCAAAAGCCTCTTTAAGCCTTTGGCATGCCTGCTCGCAGGCTGGGGTCCACACTACCTTATCTGGCCTGGTTTTCTTGTCAGGGGAGTAACTATCATACTATAATTGGGGAATGAACTTTCTATAGTACCCCAATGTCCTTAAGAATGCTTTCACTTGCTTTTTGGTAACAGGGGCAGGCCATGCTTGAATAGTCTTCAACTTTGGCATATTTTGGCCTAATCTTACCATCCTCTACTCTATGTCCCAAGTAGAAGACCTCTGCCTTACCCACCTGACACTTACTGGGCTTAATGGTCAACCCTGCACTTTGCAGTGTTCCCAGAACCTCCCTGATATGCTGAAGGTGATATTGCTAAGAATGGCTGTAGATAGCAATATCATCCAGGTAAGCAAGGGAATAATCTCCTTTTTCTGCTGAGATGTGATCTACTAATATCTGAAAGGTTGACGAGGCATTTTTCATTCCAAAGTGCATCTTTGTGAACTCATGTAGTCCGAAAGGGATCACAAAGGCTGATCTCTCTCTAGCAGTGGGACTCAAGGGCACCTGTCAGTAGCCCTTGGTCAAATCAATAGTGGTTAGATACTTAGCCCTACCCAGCTGCTCTAAGGCTTCATCTGTCCTAGGCATGGGGTAAGCATCTGACTCTATGTGTCTGTTTAATTTTCTGTAGTCTATGCAGCATCTGGTGCTGCCATCTTTCTTCAGTACTAGCACAACTGGGGAAGCCCAGGGACTGGTGGACTCCTGGATTACCCCAGTTCCAAAATTTCCTTTATCACCTCCTTCAGAGTCTGCCTGACTCACTCAGGTACCCTATAAGTGGCCTGCTTGACAGGCCTTTGGGGTCCTGTGTCCACATGGTGCTGCCCTGGGTGATTGCACCCAGGTTTTCTAGTGAACATGCCCCCAAATTCCTGCAACACTGCTTGAATTTCTTGAGCCTGGATAAGGGATAGCTGCTGGGATATTGCTACCCCTTCCACAGAGGTGTCAGTCTGACTCTCACTGAGGAGATCAGTCATCATATTCCCGTCGGATTCCTCCTGCCATCTACTGTAAATACTCAGCACAAGGGCCTCCCTATTATGGTAAGGCTTCATCATGTTAACATGGTACAATTTGTGCCCCTGCCTCCTGACAAGCAGGTTTACCATATAATTAACATCACTGACCTTGCTTACCACTTCTTAGGATCCCTATCAAGCTGCTTGGAGCTTATTGTGTCTGACAGGAATGAGCACCATAACCTGTTGTCCCACAACATACTCATGAGCTCAAGCCTTCCTGTCATACCAAACCTTTTTCTTCTGTTGGGTTTCTGCCATGTTCTCCCGGGCCGAACCCATGAGCTTCCTAAGCCTTGTCCTGAGGTTTAGGACATATACCACAACAGATTCCTTGTAGGATACACACTCACCCTCCCACTCATCACAAATTAAATATAAAGGTCTCCTCACTCTATGGCCATACAGACCTCAAAGGGTGAAAACCTGTGAATTCCTGGGGTACCTCCCTCTATGCAAACAGCAGATGGGGCAATTATTTGTTCCATTTCCTCCTAAACTGGTCTGCAAATGCCATAGCATGGTCTTTAGTGTAGAGTTTAACCTCTCCATAAGACCATTAGTCTTGGGACGGTAGGGGGTAGTCTTTAGGTGTTTCACCCCACAACCCTTCAACAGAAAAGCCAACAGGTCTGATATAAAATTGGCACCTTTGTCAGTCAGTATTTCTCTTGGGGAAAGCTGCCCTGCTGAAAATCTCTAACAAAGCATTTGCCACCTTTTCTGCCTTAATGGAAGACAGAGCGACAGTCTCAGAGCATCTGGTAGCATCATTTATTATGACCAGGATATATTTTTTCCATGTGGAACTTGAGGTACTCAGACACCCCACAATATTGATAGCTACCCTCTTAAATGGCTCTTCAATCACAGACAAATGCATCAACAGAGCTTTGGCCTTCTCTCCTGCATTGCCTACCTTTTGGCACTGCAGACAGGTCCTGCCATACCCTGTTACATCCTTTGCAATCCCAGGCCAATAAAAATTCTGCATAATATGACTCTTGGTACACTTTATACCTATATGACCTGCAAAAGTGATGTCATGAACTATGGCTAGTAGTGCCAGATGGTAGACATTGGGCACTACCAACTGCTGTACTACCTCTCCCTCTAGCCCTCCCTCAGGAGTCCACTCTCTGTACAGTAACCCTTTATCCCTGTATACAGATTCTCCCTTTCCTTGAGCATCAGGTGCCTCCTTAGCTACCTCCCTCAAGCCTCGTAAAGTAGGGTCCAAAAGCTGTGCCTGTCTCAAATCTATTTTTGTGACTTTTCCCAGCTCCCCTTCCACAGAAAGCCTAGTATCTTCTGACAAAAGTGTCTCCCTGTCAGCCTGGATACTACCACTCACCTCTGTCCTTGCAGTCATCTTGTCCATGGGAACAACTGTACCTACCAGCAGCTGTAGTTCACTTTCAAGTTCACTGCTACTAGGTAGCTTCCTCCCTGAACTAACCACATCACCAGCCCCAGCTTCAGCCATGAGGTCTGTCTGGGCCCCCCTGCAGGCTACCAGACCTACCTGCCTGTCTCCAAGCCTGACTGCATGTAACTGCATGCATATGAGGCACTGCATTGTCAAAATCGTTCCCTATTAAGACATCTGCAGGCATATCCTCAAACACACCTACCTGCTTGTTCCCTTTTCCACCTTCCCAGACAAGGTGAACCCTAGCCAATGGTATTTGGAATGGGATCCCTCCTAAAGCTCTAACTGGTGTGGACTGCCCAAACCAGTACTGTTCTTCTTTAATCACTGCAAGCTTCACAATGGTTATGTCAGGATACAAACTCACGATAGTTTGGTACCTCTGTTGTCTCTAGACAACTTACCACTGACAGATGGTTATTTCTACTTACTGGCTCCCTCACCTTTTGTTCCCCACCTTGCTTCAGTGGACATTTTGTATGCTACATGGCCCCTCTTCTTACATTTAAAACATCTAACCATTGATCCTGGCCATGTACTTGAAATAGTGGCTTCCCCTGTTAGTGGTAGACTCTGTTGGGGTGATTTAGGCTGCCCACCATGGGTTCCCTTATATCCATGTGCAGCACTGCATATTCCCTTCTTATGCAATGATGCCCTGCTTATGAAGTAGAGATCCCCTTTTCTCCCCAGCTCGTCTGTAGAGTTACATTCTTGGTCTGCCAACCAGATTATCATGTCATCAGGCAAAGTGCTAAGGGCTTGTTCCCTTACCAAAAGGTCTGCCAGCCTTTCAAAAGTGGTGCTGGCACCCACTGACCCACTTATGAAAGTAAGTGCTTAACTCAGCAATATAATCACAAACACTTTCATCTGCCTTCCGTCTGTGCTCATGAAATTTTTTCCTATAAGCTTCAGGTGTTAACTTAAAACAGTCTAGAAAACATTGTTTCACTGTTTCATAATTTAAACAGCCAGTATCAGACAATTTAGAAACAGCAGTTACAGCTTTACCATGGAGTAAGGGGGTCAGGAACCGTACTCAAAGTTCTTGGCCAACATCATATTGTTTACATATCCTTTCAAATAAATAATAAAACTATCAAAATCAGTATCATCTTTAAATTGTGGGTGAAATTAACTGACCTTGATTGCTTCTGGGGTTTGGTTACTCCTTTCCCCATTACCTCCATGACCCTGTCAAAGGATCATTATCTCCTTTTCATGCTGATGCTGCTTTTCCTTTTCTTCAGCCTCCAAACATTTAACTTCCAGTTGCAGTCTATCTTCAGCCTCTAAACATTTAACTTCCAGTTGCAGTCTATCTTCAGTCTCCAAACATTTAACTTCCAGTTGCAGTCTATCTTCAGCCTCCAAACATTTAACTTCCAGTTGCAGTCTGTCTTCAGTCTCCAAACATCACAGTTCATGCTGCTGCTGCTTTTACCTTTCTTCATCCTCCAGATGTCACAGTTCTTACTGACGCTGCTTCCCCATTTCTTCAGCCAGTTTTAGTCTCATTAACTCCAAGTGGAGTTTTAAGTCCTCTGAGGAAAAGATGCACTGCCCTATTTCTGTAGGTTGCACATCCCTATCGCTGGAGTGGCTATCTCCCTGGGTTCTCGACAATGCTGCAGCTGCAATTAAGGCAGAAATCATATCCTCTATTGTAAGGTTGGCATGCACCAGTCCTCTGGCTTCATACACCTTGGCCAACTGGTTCTTTGTCAGCTTGCTATAATCTTCTGCTGTCATCTTTGCCTGATTTCCCTGACTAAACTAACCAGCAAAAATAAATAATGTGAAACTGAAACTCTGAAGGTTTACCTTGTGGCTGCTGAGAGTATACACACCTTCAGTGACAAATGCTTACAGGCCACTTAAGTTCAATTAAAATCCCACCACTCTGACATGAATAAAATGTGACTATGTGCCTCTCTTTACCCCAGGCCAGTAATCAGGGAGCCTGAGTTCTCACCACTGACACCAGCAAAAAGCAGTTGCTAAACACAGGAATAGATATACACAGTATTCCAAATGCAGGTCTCTACATACAACACAATTTCCCTCAAGAGCACACAGGGAACACATTCCATGGGGACTTGACTGTCTGTCTCTCCAGATCCCAAACAAGACCCACCTTGGAGCATTGTGTCCCAGTTCCAAGTATCTGGCACATACACTTGAATATCTGATTTTTCACTCACACACACAGACACCTAGGAAAGGCTGACATAGATTCACCAGCTGTCTCCCCTCTCTCAAAATTACAGGGTAGCTGCCACCAGCCAAATACTCAAATGCTCTTACAAGGGATAAGCAATTATACTGTATCAAATTATTACTGATATGAATGGTAGAGTGTGACCAAAGCAGTAATGCTTTTTCGGAGTGGCCACAGTGACACTGAAATAAGCACAGGTACTCTCAAGATATTAAAGTTATTCACTAAAAGACCAGCCACAATGAAAATGTAGAAAATATTTAATAATGGATAATAATAATAATAATAGAAAACAGGACAAATACTTAATAATTAGTTACAATAAACATTAGAGTTTTCAGTGTCAGGAAATATAACGCAGTTGGAAAGAATCTCACCTGTAGAAAAAGAAATAACTAATCTCACAGTACTTTTCCTAACTAAACTAAAGAGAAACTGTCCCCGGTAAACTCACTTAATATTGCAAGACAAGATGTATTGATGAGATTCTCACTTCCACAAGGCAAGATGAGATACTCCACACACTGAACTGTAAAACTAACAACTGCTGAACAACTGACTACTGACCTGTGATAACTGACATAGATATTTTATATATCAGAGTCCAAAGAAAAACAAAAACAAAGCACTGCTGCCAGAGTTCTGTCCTTCAGCTGGTTATAGAATTAGATCACATCTAGTCACCTGAATCTGGTACAGTTTACATTCAGAACTCTGTTAAGATTCTGTTATAGTATTTTTTTTAACATAAGCAACTTTTACAAATACATGTTTAATACAAGCATATGTACAAATTAATGGTGACAGTCAAATGACAAGATTATTTACAAAACTTCAGCCAACCATGCTGGCATATGCCACACATGCACCGTCTCACTTCTCCTGGAACAGCTGGCAATAAAACACAATGTTACATCCACATATATGAGAGAGTGCTGCACTAGCCCCCCCCCCCCTCCCCAATGCATGATGTCCTTACTGATAAAATCAGATCACAAAGCAATATCCCCTGAAATAAAGGTAAAAACTAGTTCCCTCACTTAACCCTCAAAACTTTAAGAACTTTTCTAAGGTAAATTACCCTTATTGAGGGATGGTATAACTAGTTTCCAAGCTCCCCCAAATCTAGAAAACACAGAAATCCATGAAGAGTCATACACAAAAGCCCTGTAAGACCATATAAATAACTGCATACAAACGGCAGTACCAGACCGAATTAAACCCAGGTAAAACCACAAAAACAACCACCCTGGTGGACCCCTGGTATTAATATGTTGTACAACAAAGAAAGAAAATCTTTTAGAGAAGTAAGAGGGAATACGCCCTACAGAGTAAAATGTCCTTCATTAGTCTAAACAAGGAAATCAGGGCACTAGTCAAGTCTCTGAAAGTAGACTTTAAAGTAAAAATAGCCTCCAAAGCTAAGGATAACCATAAGGCATTTTTCAGCTATGTCCACAATCTTAAGGGCAACACCCAACAATGTGCGGAATTAGTTGTAGATGACATCACCTATATTCAGCTTTAAGATATAGCAAATCTGTTGGCTGACAAACCCAGCTCAAATTTCACCTCCCCAGCATTCCCAGTTCTCCCCCAAGAAATATCCTTCACCACTTCACTGCCAATTATCACCAAATAGATTGCCACTGCCCTCTCTAAAGCTAAAAACATGGCTTCAGTGGGGCCTGACAGTATACTAAGTTGCCTGTTAAACAGCTTAAATCAGGACTTATCAGGCCCATTAGGATCTCTATTTAACCACAATCTCTGAACTGGCTTTGTTCTGATAGAGTGGAGAAAAGCAACAGTCATCCCTCTGCATAAGGGAGCACCATCTACTGACCTAGGAAATTACAGACCTATAAGTTTGACTAGTCCTATATGTAAGTTCATTTAAAGAATAATCATGGACCTGATAAATAATGACATAGGAAACTTCCAAACACTGGACCTGGCCCAATTTAGCTTTGTCAAGGGCAGGTCATGCATAATAAATCTGGTGGATTTCTTTGAGAAAGTCACTAAGGCCACAAATTAAGGTAAAACAATCCATACAGCCTACCTCAACTAGGCCAAGGCATTTGACACAATTCCCCAGCCAGATATTATAAATAAACTCACAAATCTGACCATAAGTCCCTACATCACCAGATGGATAGCCAATTGGCTCATGGACAGGACACATGGGGTTAAAGTGGCTGAATCCAGATCCAGCAAGAGGACAGTTACTAGTAATTTGCCACAAGGCTCAGTGCTGGGACCACTTCTGTTTGGAATATACTTCTCTGAAGTCAAGGCTAATGTGGAAGGCCACTGGATGACAAAGTTTGCCGATAACTGCAAACTGGTGTCAATCATTAAATTCTCCCAATGTTGCACACATCCTTCAGGAGGGTCTAGATCAGACACATGATTGGTGCCAGAACCATGGCCTAAAACTAAATGTAAAAAAATGCATTATCATACCCTTGTGAAGTCAAATACCCCTGCAAATTACAACATTATTAGCATACCCCTAAGAGTAGACTCAGAGGTGAGAGAGCTAGTACACAGATAGATAGTAGCCAGAACTTTGACTGACATGTGCCCACAGTGGTGAAGAAGTCCTATATGGTACAACTTATAAGTAAAGGTATGGCATCCAGATCCTAGGAAATTAGAGTTTTGCTGTACTCAGCCTTCATTAGACCAAAAATCAAGTACAATGAGCCATTTGGCATGTACTTGACTAGGCACTTAAAGCAACTGCAGTGACCTCAGAGGTTCATCACAAAGAAAATATAAGGTGTAAACAACAGGTCCTATGCAGATAGACAAACCAAAAGCAACACTAAGCATACGCCTACACCCAGTAGAGTCCTATGAGCAAAGCCTATAAGACAAGCAAGAAAATTACCCAGGACACTTGTCATAGGGGATTCCATTGTATAACACACATATGCCCCACTCACTAGACTGAACAAAGAGAACATAATGTTTAGTTGCTTATCTGCAGCCAGGATCCACCAAGTTAAAAACATACTCAAGACACTATATCACAGGTATCAGCATGATTCTATTGTAGTCCACGTGGGTGTTAATGACCTGAGACATGGTTCTGTGAACTGTATGAAGAGAGACATTATTGATCTCTCTGATTATTCGTCTCAGGCAGGTATGTATCTTGCATTGAGCGACATTCTATCTTCACCAGGAATGATGCCAGAGTATGAACAAAAGATGATTGACCTCAATAACTGGCTTAGTTTCTGGCGTCTTTCCAGAGGGATTTAATATTTGTCTGCATGGGAAGACATGGCTAGCAAACCATATTGATTTGCAAAGGATAATCTGCAGCTGTTCCCCCAGGTTTCCAAATATTGGCTAGAACTTTATTCACCCCCTCAGAGCATTCTTTAGGCAATGCCAAATTGACAAACCTACTGACATAGCGAATAAAACCCAAATTAACTTAAAAGTGTTATTGCTCAATGCTAGGAGCCTAAACAAGAAACTCTACACCCTACAAGCTGTCCTCACTCTGGAGAATATAGACATCTGTGCCATTACCGAGACATGGTTTAAATACACAGAAAGTACTCCAGCAGTGAAACGCTTCATTGCCTGCCACACACTTAGACCATCAGCCACATAGACAGTGACAAAAGGAGGAGTCTCAATCTACATTAACAACAAGTATAACTCTAGTTTGGTTAAAGACGACAATTCCCTGGAGTTTATCCACATGGAAATCACCATAGACAATGTCTCATACCATATCCTACTAAACTATAGATCGCCCTCTATGTCCCTAGAATCCCATAGCACATACCTAGACCTACTGGGCACACTCACCATTAAACCAAATCCCCCATTCAATGGAGACTTTAACTATCCCTCTGTTTATTGGGAAACATACACAACCTCAGATTCACTGACACAGTGATCTCTGCACTTTATTAACAGAAATACCTTTGACCATATAGTATGCACATCCAACAGAGGTTCAGTCATGCTGGACCTGGTACTCAACATTATGGGAGAAGGTTTCACAACCCACAGTGTCACTTCCTCACTGATGAGGAACTAGATGCCATACCTTTGTTTATAAGCTGATCAACATAGAATGATTTCCTCACTACTGTAGACACATGATGGTCAAAGGCTAGATTACTGTCTATGCATGTCCTCAACTCCCTGACTTCTGGGTGAACTCTAAGGGGCATGTTCTCAAATTATAGTTACCAAGAGTGGATGACTTCCTGAAGGATACTATTATGCATTTCTTGGCATTTAGATATAGTCCATGGCACTGACACCAGTTGTTTGTCTGTGTCAGTCCTTCCTGGAGAACATTTGTGTTGATGTGGGATTCAATGACAGCTGCTAATTTGCAATTATCTGCAAATTTAGTCAGCCAGAGACCACTGACATTGGCCTTGATTTCAGAGAAGTATGTGCCAAAAAAGAGTGGTCCGAGAATTGATCCCTGAGGGATTCCATTTATGACTGGCCTCTTTGTAGAGGTGGAATCCCCAATTTTAACTTCCTGGGTCCTGTCTGTGAGCCAGTTGGCTATCCACTGGGTGACATATGGGTTTGTACCTATCCTCCTGAGTTTGTCAACAATGCCCAAGTGGGGTATTGTGTGAAATGTCTTGGCCAGGTCAAGGTAGGCAGTGTTAACCATTCTGCCTTTATCCATTGCTTTGGTGACCATTTCAGAGAAGTCCTCCAGGTTGAGTTGGCATGACCTACACTTGATGAAACCAAACTGGGTTGTGTCCAGTTTCTGGAGGTTTATTATATCATTACTGATCATTTCCATGATAATTCTTTTCCTGGCTTTGCATATAAGACTAGTGAGACTTATGTGTCTGAAGTTTCCTGAGTTTGTAGATAGCCCACCTTTGTGCAGAGGGATGACTGTTGCTGTTCTCCATTCATAAGGCACAACGCTGTTTGAGGCAACAGTTAAATAGCAGTTCCTGAGGTCCTGATAGGTCTTGTTTCATGCTATTTAGAAGGCATCCTTGGATACTGTCTGCACCCATTAACGCATTGCTCTTGGCCTTAGAGAGATCATTAAGGACCTGTTCCCTAGTGATAGCAGGGTGAGTTATATTTGATGTTATTTTCTGACTGAAGGTTTAGGGGAAGAGAGGGGTAAAGTTGGAGATGAATTTGTCAACCAGTATTTTGCTATATATTCTGTCTAAGTATAGGTGGCTGCATTTAAAATGTGCTCTGCACACAGTTGTGTATTGCCTTTGAGGCTGTGACCATAGCCAAAGAATGCATTGTGGTTGTCCTTGGCCTGGTAGGCCAAATTTACCTCATATTTGACTTTGGTAGACTTATTTGCCCTCTGATTTATTTTTTTAGTTTGATGAGAGTGCTTTTATCCTGCTGGGTGCTGCAACTTCTAATTTTTGCCATGATTTTATTCCTTCTGTTATGCACCGTATTGATTTTATGATCCCACCAGGGTGGCTGTTTTTTAATTAGTCCTGTACTTCTTTCTGGTGGGTACAGCTGCCACTATGCAGCTATTAATACACTTGTATAGGGTTTCTGTAAATTGTTCTGCATAGACACCATGTTCTCATGTTTATGTGGGCTTTAAGTTTTGGTTGGTTATCACTTAATAACAGGAAGTTGCCTTAGAAAAGTTCCTGAATATTCCAGGATTAGCTGTGGGTTCATGTTTTATTTTTACTTCAAAGGAGAACATTTTGCGGTCTGAGCTTACCAGAGAAGACATTACACTAGGGAGTGTGCAGCACTTTCCCAAATTAGTGAGGACCAGATCCAGTATAACTGTACCCCTGGTTGGTGCATTGACAATGTGGTCCAGGGAGTTTGTATTTATAAAATCCAGGAATCTCTGTGCCTGTACGTTTGGTGTTGTATATGATTCCCAGTTAATAGTGGGGTAATTAAAGTCACCTGTGAATATAATATTGGTTTAGATGATGAGTGTTTCCACTAAGTTTAAATACATGGTATAAGTTTCCTGGGTCATAGAGGGGAACCTATAGCTTATAAGGAAGTGGTATTAGATTTTGCCTATGATAATTTGAACATGGAGTAGCTCAAGTGCATTGTTCTGTTTGACTAGCCTTGAGTTATATTTATTTCTGATGTCAATTGTGACACCTCCACCTTTAGTCCCTGTCTGTGTAGTCATTGGTGTAAATGTGTGGAAGGCATTATAACATTGCACTATCAGTGTGCTCTCTGTGGCTTTTAACCAGGTCTCTGTGATGGCACAGATGTCAGCATTCTATAGGGTGAGAAGAGCTTCTAGGGAGTGGAGTTTTTTGTTTAGACTCCTAGCATTGAGTAGTTACATCTTTAGATTTTCTTGGCTTTGATTTGCTATGTCAGAAGTACTTTTAGTTTGACATTGCCTAAAATAGGCAATATGGGGGAAGACAATGTTTTAGCTAATATTCAAAAGCCTAGAGGGGAGAGGTGTAGACCATCCCTGGCAAAGCAGCATGGTCTGCTGTCCATCTCTTTCCATTTTGACAAATATTTCACCCACTTAGAATGACACCAGAAACTAAGCCAATTATTAAAGTCATTCATCTTTTGTTCGTATTGTGGCATCATCCTTGGAGAAGGTAAAATGCTGCTCAATGCAAGCCTCATACCAGCCTTGGACATATATTCCAAGAGCTCCATGATGTCTCTCTTCATATAGTTTAGGGACTGGGTTATACTGGTATTTTTGGTTCACTGACCTGAGTACATAAGCAATGTGGTAGATCTTAGCCCCTGATAAGCAACTGACTGTGACTTTCTCCTTACTCAGCTTGGTGAGAAGGCATCAGTGTGTCTCACGATGGAGTCTTCATTGACCAGAATGTTAGATTGTGTGGTGGCTTGTGTGACGCTCCAGCACTGGCCCAGTAATCAAGGAGCTTCAATCCTCAACAATGGCAACAATGGGGGGATGTACATACTGGGAGGATGACAAGTACACACACAGTAAATTGCAATTTCCCTTAAGAGCACGCAGAGACCACAGTCAGTCTGGGGCTGTTTTCTCCCTCTTTCTCCAGATCCCCAATAAGTCTTCCCACTGGCATGCCAATTGAGTTGAGATTTCAGCTGAGTGGCCAGGCCAAGACCTCTAGCACCCTCTCTGTCTAACCAGGGCTTTGTGTCCCTGCCCAAGTAGCTGACACACACACACACACACACACACACACACACACACACACACACACACACACACACACACACACACACACACACACACACTTTGAGGTTTGATTTACACACACACACACACACACACACACACACACACACACACACACACACACACACACACACACACACACACACACATGGGAAAGGCTGGCACAGGTTTACTAGCTATGCTCCCTTCTGCCCAAACCATAAGGTAGTTTTCACTGCCACCAGCCACTACTTATGAACTACTTTAAAGCCCTTAGCAAAGGGTTCCAGTCTTACTGTATAATGTTACTATTAATCCAAATAGTAGCTTGACCAAGAGCAAGTCTATTAGGAATGGCCTACAGAGTGTCACCATATAGATATGCAAGTACTCTAAGAGTTTAAATATGTCTCACAAATATCAGCACAAAGATAGGTTTAAATATATTTAATAATAAATAATAAAAGAACAAGAAAATACTCAGTAAATCATCACAGTAACTACAGAGTTCAAAATCACAGGAAATATTTAAAACAACATTGCAGGACAGTCTCAAATAAATACAGAAAACATCTAAAGTAATCTTTACTATATTCCTTTCTGAATCTAAAAGAAATTACTATACCCTAGTTAACTTATTTACAGAGACAGGTAAGACAGATGCAATGAGTGGGTTTTCCCAGATGATGCTGCTAGGTCAAAGACAAAATACAGAGAGTTCTTAAATTAATATCTCAAATATTGCTGTTGGGATACTTGCAGCATGACATCACTTTTTGTCATCTGACTTCAGTTCCCAGGCTAAAAAAAAAAAAACATTGGGGTAGCATTTAGCATCTACCTGTGAAAATACATAAACAAAGGCTTTTCTTCAGATGTCTGCAGATCCTGGAAGTCCTAAAACAATAAAACACATCTACATCTCAAGCCTAGTAATTATCCCTCTTTCAAGGCAATACGGAGAATCTCCTAGTATAGGCACCCTGTCTCCTGTTCACTGAAACTGAAAGAGAACATCCTTTTGTTTATGGCCCAGCTTTAAAGTAACTTAACCTCAACAATTCCTCTGAGGTTTTGCAAGATAATCTCCTGTGTTTCAGTCCCTGTTAATATTTTAATATATATATATATATATATATATATATATATATATATATATATATATATATATATATATACTGTTACAATAGTGCATAAAAATATCTCTTCACCACATGTCTATACAATATGACATACAGTTTTAATACATTTGTAACACAGGCATATGAATCATGTTGATATTCAGAAATTAAACGCAACCACTTACAAAATTCCAGATAGCTGTGGTGGCAGTATCTCCTTTTGTTACATTTCTATATAAATCATATTAATATTCACAAATGACGTATAATTATTTATAAAATTCCAGATACATAGACTGGCAATATTTCCTTTTGTTACAGCTTCCTTATGAGCTTAGAAGTAGAGATGTGACTGTATGTGCTGATGTGA
Organism: Protopterus annectens; assembly: GCF_019279795.1. NCBI lineage: Eukaryota > Metazoa > Chordata > Ceratodontiformes > Protopteridae > Protopterus > Protopterus annectens. Next base: position 1,829,577,479 of record NC_056728.1, on the reverse strand, counting down.
GTGTTGTTTTAAAAGAGTGCATTCAGGGCTGCTGAGGGTATTTGTTATGTGTACTTAATCGTGGACATTTTTTTGGGTTTAGGAAGGTTACATTTAAGTGCCTTAGCATTTGTGGGTCTATATGTATGCTTTGTGTTGTGTGTGATGGGTGCAGCATGTGTTCTACTGACAATCATATTGACATTAGGAGTACTTTTATGTGACAACTTTGCCTGTAGTGACATTGTGTAAATACATCTCTCACATACCATATCAGTCTGTGAATTAACTGGTTGTCAGTAAACATGAAGCAATTTCTACATTGTCTCAGGATGCCCATATCCACCAAGCTGGTCACAGACATAGCGGGAAAATTCATATACTTGGTAACAGACCCTTTTTATTGATTTGTCAGTTGGAGTGGAATATAAATCAATATCAGGAGTATCCAGTTTGCAATTCTGGAGACAATGCTTGTCACTGCAAACTAATTATCCTGTGTGTAACTAGGTATTGGTGAAATTTCAATTGTTGTGCTTTTTATGGGAAAAATGTCACTCAAGGTGTCTGCATCAATACAGGGAACTGCCAAAACCTTGAGGGGAAACTAATAAGTAGACCCTGAAAATTTAAGGGTGAAGTATTTAGGCAGATATGGATACTACTAGTGCTGGTCTCACCACAGCTTCACTCTGCTCCTTTGCTACTTCTCTCACCAGAACCAAAATATTAGCACCAATCCCAAGATGAGAAGTAGGCCACAGCCTGTTTGGTGATCCACAGTCTTGTCTCAGATGATGCAAAGGTCTGTAGGCTTGTTGTAGCCTTTTTCTAGTAAATGCCTTAAATAGCAACCAGACCAATCAGGAACATCAAGCACATACACTCACTGCCCAATCAGAAACAGTCAGGAATCAATGCATTCTGCTCTTTCTGTCACCTGAAGCAAAATATAAGCAACAATTCCAAGCTGTCACCTATGAAGCAGTTATTAGGCTTTCTGGTAATCAGCAGTCTCCAGGAAATAATGTCCCTATGCCCCTTCTCTCACCAGAAGAATACTGAAAAACTAATCCTAAGATAACTCCTGACAGGCAGAATGTGGGTTTTCCAATAATTGGTGCTCTTGCAATAGATATTGCAGATGGAAAAAGATGGTTAATATGCTAAGCACTGGAGTGAACACTAAGCAGTTAGGTATGAAAGACGGGGTAACTAAAGCTTTAGCTGTCTAAGTGGACAGTCACTAATTTTAAAAGAGAACGATAGATTGAAAGGGGGTGGGTACTTTGTATTCTGGTTCTATGGAATACAGTGGGATGACTGATAAATTTAAATAGTTGAAGGGGAGTGATTTCACAAAATAATAATTTTGTGCTTACTCACAGCAGCCAATGAAAGGGGAGAGGGAAGGTGATATGTGGTCAAATTAATGTAAGGGGTAGGCAGCTAGAAAGACAGTTGAGTTTAGGAACACAACAGCACCAGGGTGAGAGGGTGGATAAAATTTCTGGGTGACTCACAAGAGACACAGCTGTGGACTCTTTCTTAGTTTTAATATGCATTTAAAAGCAGAATACAAGTAAAACACAGTGTAAAGAAAACAAATCACAACATATGAAATAGAAGAAGGCAATAAAGTAATACAAAATACAAGAAAGCAGAAGTAAACTAACCTTTTCCTCACAGCAAGTTGTAGCAGTCTGGGTGAGCTTTTCCAGTTGTTGTTTTCTTTCGGCTTTTCAAGGTTAGGGGTCGCCACAGCGGAACTCCGGTCTGCTAATGATTGGCAGTCAATTTTTATGGTGCCGAGGTGCCAGCCTGACGCCCAACCCTCAACTAAGACACGCCCATTCACGCATGTCTTTCGAATGCCACTCAACCGCAGGGAGGACATGCAGACTCCACACAGAAGGTGCTCCAGCCAAGAATCAAACAGGAGAACCTCTTGCTGTGAGGTGACAATGCTACCTCTGCACCACCGTGGCTGAGATTTTCCAGTAAAGCTCTGAAATGTTTTATTTTGCCCCTTAAGTAGGTTTAGTTACCAACTCCACCCTCATTTCAGAGATAATTAAACTTAATTGACCTGTTCTATCTTCTGTGTGACTCTTTAACTGACCTGTTCTAATTTCTGTGTGACTCACAAAAGAAACAGCTGTGGTCTCTGTCCTTGTTTCAATGTGCATCTAAAAGCAGAATACAAGTAATGCACAGTGTAAAGAAAACACATAATGCTGATCAGTATCTTGAGCCTTCTTACAATCATATGAAGTTGAAGCATATATGGCCTTTGCCAGCTCCGTGGATGATCACAAATATTCATGAATTGTTGAATAGCTTTGTAAGTAGTTATGTAACATCTACCATTAATGCATTTAGCCTGTTGTGGAAAATCCTATCAGATCTTATTTCCGTATTTATCTTACACTCCAAAACTTACTTTGTTGCCAGTTACTCGACTACACCAATGAAAATAGTAATGTTTTGGAAGCCCTGGTCATCCTTTTTGTTAAAAATTGAAGAGTAACAGTCATTCATTATTAATACGAGTCCTTTTTAACCATTTCCCTATTTTCAGTTTGCAAACATGAGACAACGTTCGTGTTCTTCAATATTCTTCAGTATACTTGCATAATGATTTACCCCTGTGCAATTATGCTCTTTAATCTTTCCTCAATGTGAGCTTTTGTTCTTCTTGATCTTTTTTACTAACATGATAGAAACCACAATTTTCTCCCACATTTGCAAAAAAAAAAAACCTTTCCACAGTCATTTGTTTTCTCATCCTTGCCTCCTGAGAGCCTTGGTATTATTTTTGTTCTTGCTTTGCTGATAACCTTTGCACTGCTTGTGGGATAACAGTTATACTTGCTGACATTAATTATTCCATGCTAGCAGTTCCTCTTTTTATAACAAAGCTTGAGCACAGTTTCGCCTTTACAAATGTGGATCAAGTGGATCACACTGCCATAAATTTCTTAACCAAACTTACACTGTTATCATATGGTATGATGTTCAACAATATACTCACATCTTCCCTGATTCACCTCTTTAATTTTCTCTGCAGTCCTGACAGCAAACATTTCATCTTGGAGTGATCCCTCTTACATAGGCTAGAGCACCATTTCTTTGTACCCAACCCATAAAGGCCACTGAGAACAACCACAAAGGATATTTCTGAAATAAATGTATGCCTGAAATAAATGTATTCCAGCCCTTGCACTGCATGTTTATCTCCCACACAAAAGCAAATTATTATATCATGATAACTGAGAAATGATTCTGAGTAGAATATTTTATAGAAAGACTTGGGGAGAATCATTGTAAGTAAAAGATAATAGCAAACACATAGCATGTAACTTAAAGGATGGCATGGCCTTTTATAAATCAAGTTAATAAGTAGCAGATATAGTTTTTATAGTAAAATATAATTATATAAGATGAAGTAAAGTTTCATTGCATGCACAAAAATATATTTTATATAATCTAATAAAATTACCTACATAAGAAGTAAAACTTTGATGTATACAGCTGCAGAGAAAAGAGAAAATACAGCACACAGTGAATCACTGCTGTTTATTTTTTTATTTCTCTGTGGTTGCATGACCTTAGATTTATTTACTTTAAATAAGGGACTGCGGGAGCTTGCCTCCCCACAAAAACAGTTTTTGAAGGTGTATTTTCTGCTTCTGACATGTTAGATTAAATGGGTTTTAGATAAAATGTTTTTAGATAAAATTTTGTCGATGTAATGTTTTTAGATAATGTGTATTTGATAAATGTACATGAATTAATATGTGTGTGTGTATGCAAATACATATGCATGCATACAAAGGGTAAGAAAAGAGCAAGAATTAACATGTATTTATTTCTTTTATTTGCAGAGAGGTGAACTTAAACACAAGTGTCCTTTTCAGGCACAGTCTTGTTGCATAATAATAAAAAAACAGACAATATACAATACAAATAATAAAATTAATACAGCATTAGGTACAAATAGAGATTGTCATGGGTAAGCATCATGGATAACAGTTCATACTGCCATCACGGATCCACCAGGATATAAATATTAGATATATTACCAGTCATTTCCTGCACATGCATTCTGACTACTCAGTGACAGCCACAATAATGAAAAATGCAGTCAACAGTTAATATTTGTAGTTGGGTTTCTTTGCCCATAGATTTACAAGCAGTATCACATCTGTGATACTCTTTGAAAATACTTGTATGAAGCTTTAGTTATTGGGTAGAGATCATGTGCTTTATTGCATGTAAGCCAATTTCTCTTCATTCTATTGGTTGCTATTGAGCCTTGACATGTGTGACGTGTGGCATCTGAGCCAGACATCAGTGATATTACTGGTGACACATGTATATAGTGTATAATTTTGCTGCCTGTTCAGTCCTCTCCTATAGTTATATGGAGTTTTAGTGTTGCTGTCTTACTATGGACATTTTGATATGTTTGAAAGTATGGTGTGCAATACTCTCAGATCTTACTGTGTTTACTTTATAATACCTTTTCAGCCTTTGCACTATTGTTATACTGAATGTCTGTGTGTGTGTGTGTGTGTGTGTGTGTGTGTGTGTGTGTGTGTGTGTGTGTGTGTGTGTGTGTGTGTGTGTGTATGTGTGTGTTTTATACCACACTCTAGCTGTGTGTTGTTCTCTGGTAGACTATATTATGTAATTTCTTACTTGTAGGCTCAAGTAGTTGTAGCATGAGAGGATGAGAGGTAGTAAACTTCAGCTCATCAATTGCTTCTTCTCCTTAGCACAGTTTATCTACCCAACATATCTTTTCTGCCTACTAGCTACAGTGGTTCAATATATCTTCCTTGTTCCTGGTAACTGAATCCACGTAGCAAACATGGAAGCCCAGTCTACCTGTATCCCTTCTGCTAACAGTCCAACTGCCATTGATATTCTAAGACAGTGTAGGAAATGCATAATGCTCACTGAGAACCAACTCCTACTGGATCAGCATGGCATGAGTTACAAAAGATGTAATTATCTATGTAGCCTGGATGGCACCCTGTCATTTACACAGATGGTTGTTAAGCAATGCATAAACTCACCCATACCTCCACAGCATCACACTAAACCAACACATGCAGGGTTTGTAAAAACAAATAAATCCCATGTCTTCAAGAATCAGGAAGAAAGAGCTTCGTCAACAACCTCCAAATACAACTCCACCACACTCACATAACTCAGTGAGTGATCAGATCATCTGCTGCACTTTCTGCTGCCACTAAATCTGCACATCAGAGTGGAAATATCCTAGTAATTGGTGATGCCATTGTCAGGCACATTGACTCTGTAGCCACTAGGATGGACAAAGACAAGGTGACATCTGACTTTCTGGTGTCATTATTTTTGGGAAAATGAGGGCCATAAAGTCCTTCCTGCAGGAGAAATATGCTATAACCTGGTGGTGATGGTTCATTTAGGTGTGAATAACATGCTCAGCCAAGAAAGAGATGTACAAAGACATATCAGAGCTTAAAAACCTCTCAAAGGTGACCTCAACAGCTCCAGGATCTGTCACTATAATCATCCCACTTGAACCTATTGCCTTTCTCCTTTCACTATCCTCTGTAGTCCTCCCTTCCCTACTAATGACTCTCTAACAAACCACTTTTAATATTATAGATATCTACTGATGAAATACCAGTGTGTCTTTTCGTAGTGTTCAGTTATTACATTACCTATTTTCTATATACTTACTAGTCACATTAATGCCTTTGTTGCTGCTTATTGTACTTATACTGTTATAAACCTTTGCTAAATTGTTATTGTATATGTTTACTGTACTTTACTTAAATCTTTTTGACTTGTCTTGCTTTGCTGTACTGTGGAGCCTCTTGGACACTCATTCATTTATTTTATTTAATATTTTGGTACTTTACTTTAGTCTTGCAATTTTTCTTGCTAAGGTGTACTGTTATGCTTTTCTACCCAAGAGTCAACTGACAAAGGGCTCTTACTCAGTCAGACTATCCTGGTCAACAAATGTCAAATAAATAAATAATAAATAAATAAAAGTGTCAAATGCAGGTAAGACTCTGGTGCTGAGTGGAATCCTCATCTTACCCAGAATGATTCCCAGATACCATTAGAAGATAATTGGCTTTTACAAGTAGCTAGGCAGCTGGTCTCACTCCTTGAAGATCCAGTATGTATCAGCTTGAAACAAGATGATTGACAGTACAACTTGCTTCACCAAAGGATGTCTTGCACCATTTTCCATTTTTTCCATGGATTCTGCAGACTGGCAGAAGCACTTGCTGCCTTTGTGATATTATTTTTACATAATGTCCACCTTCTGGCCATTACAACATAACAAAATCTTTAAATGAAATTTCAGTTTGGACCTCATCAAGGTTGCTCTGCATAATGCCACAAGTCTTAGCAATAAATTGCTACATCTTAAGGCCCTTCTATAACTTAAACATATCCATATATGTGTTGCAACTATATTTTGCTTCCAAATAAAGACATGGCTGCCTCTTTACCAGGTTTGACCACCTGTCATGCATCCAGACTATTTGGAAACTTCAAGGGAGTATCAAAATGTGTCAGAAACCTAATTATCTCTAGACAGATTCCCAATAACCCACAGACAGAATGGAATGAACTTCATATTACCCTAAATAAGACAAATGATCAATTTGCAACTAGCTATAGTCACCTTCCATGACCCTGGAGGATTATGAAAGATTTTTAAATATGCTTATTGAACTATCCATAAATAAAAATATTTTTTTTAATGGGTAACTGTGATTATCCATTGATTAACTAGAGTGTCTATACCACAAAAGTTGGGTACACCCAAATATTAGCAGGTATAGTAAATACTCCCTTGTGCAAAAAGTTAACCATCACACTCAAGACCGATACATTCATCACCTCATTTTCACTAATATCATATCTTCTTATACTTTTCCTGCAGTATTATCATCCCCAGCCAGATCTGATCACAATTAATTGTCTCCTATAGGGCATCTAGACATGCTGCAATAAGTACCTCTGAATTCAAGGACATTAAAAAGACAAATCTATTAAAACTATAAGATAAGCTGTCAAAATCCAGTAGCATGATTTCCAGCCCCTACATAACCCAGCTGTCACTTATGCCAATGATTCTTACTCCCATCTAACAAGAACTATAAACCAAGTGGTCCCAATCAAAAACTAATTTACTGGGGAATGTAAAAAAAAGCCACATTGGTGGAATGTCAGCATTAATGAGCTTTGTAATAAAATAAAAAAGATAATTAAGGCCTATAATAAAAAATCTATCCACATTAAAGACACTGTTAGAAAGATTAGCAAAAATCTGAAAGTAACCATAAGGAAGATCAAGAGGAATAAATTAAAATTAGCATCAGAAGCAAAGGATATTCATAAACTCCTCTTAATGTACACTGGGTAATTCAGAAATCACACACAGCAATGCTCAGAATTAATTGATAATGATAAAACCCACTCCGGCATTAAAGAAATTGATAATATACCTTGAGCTAAATTTAGTGCCAACTTGACACCAGAAATACAATTTCCTGAGACTCCTCCCCAAATTATTATTTAACATGTCCTAACTAAAGTAAAAAATACCACATCTGTATGCCAAAACAATATACATGGTTGCTTGATTAACACTCCTTGTCTTTATACCTCATGAATCTGTTCAACATAAGCATAATCACAAGGTATATTCTGAAGTATGGCAAATGGCTTTCATTATGCTACTCCATAAAGGGGGACACATCTCACGTTCCAGGAACTAGAGACTCATCAGCCTGCAAAGCCTAATCTGCAAATCCATAAAATGTATTATATCTGATTTCATAATCTCAGCCAAAAAAATCAAATCGTATTGCTCTGGACCTGCAACAATATGATTCGATCAAAGGGAGATGATATCTACTTAATTTAGTGAACTTCTCTGAGAAAGTCATTGAAACTATAGGGAACAGCCATGCAGTGTAACTGGATCTGGCTATGGCTTTTGACAATATTTCCTTGCTAGAATTGTAAATGAGCTTAAAGGCAAAAATGTAGACTTTTATGTTGTAAGATTGACAACAAATTCGCTGACATATAGACCCCCATAGTTAAAGTAGAGGATCCCATGTCATAAAACAAAAAGATGACTAGTGGCATACCCCAGGGCTCAATACTGAGACACCCCTCTGTTTAACATCTACTTCTATGAACCACTAAACAAGACCTATAGCTAAGCAAATTTGGCACTGACTACAAGATGGATGTTGTTTTTCTCTCAGCATCTGATTCCATATTACAGCATCAAGGATTAAACCGCAAAAATCAGTGGTGTATTTGAAACAGGATTATATTAAATGCAAAGAAATGTAGTATTGTCAACTTTGGTAAACAAATATCGACAACGGTTTACAGTATAGACAGTTCCCTACCTGAAACCAGTTTGGTTGTCAGAGATCTTGGCACTTTATGAACCACTTCTTATCTTTAACCACAGTGTAGCAAAATTAATTTTGAAATATTTTATGACAACCCTAAAATCTATGTTCCATAAACAACTTTGTTGCTATCTCATTTTGTTATATCCTAGACTGGACATTTTTTTTAAGAAAAAAAAATATAATTGGTAAAGAAAGGTGTCTCCTAGTAGCTCTCCATTGCCCATTGTTTTTAGCTTAGACTCAATGTGAGGCAGAATGCCAGTAGTGGCCATGCTGTCAACTATTTTATAGGTCATTCTTAATTTGAGTGGTCATGTTTTTCTAAGAGAGTAAAATAATTAATCTGAAAGATTCTATTTTGCTGTGAGGCCCTTATTTAGATAAAGGTATGCCTGGTTGTACTACATAGTTCTGGGAATGTAGCTGTAGAAAGTGAGGCATTAATAATGGCTGTAATTGAAATGTTCTAAATGTGTTACATGTTCTTATGAATTTAGGGTGAAGACCATCTTCCTAGCTTTGCCATGGGGTTGTACTTGGCATAACTGATTATTTGTCCTGTATACAAGCACACAGTAAATTGAAATTGTACAGAAAATTCAGACAGGATTTGTCATATCCTTTGTGTTTTTTTTTCTGTGACATATTCTTCAGTCTTTGTAGGATAATACATCTCTTGTCTGTGGGTGTTCCACACAGGAATTTCTTGCTGCTTATTTCCTCCCTCCAAGTTATCTCTCTACAGACGTTATTCAAGGTTTCCTAACAGGTCAAGTTATCACATTAAGGAAGATGGCCTTTCTTTTACTAACTTTTCTTTCATAGATCCCTATAACATTAGCAGTTTATTCCAGGACACTGTGATATCAGATATACCTAGGTTGCATGTCTTGCAGTGAGGAAACCTTTTTACTAATGTTCTTAGCATTGACTGTTGCGATACAGATGCACCATTGTTATATAAAAGGTGATTTACTTTATCTGTTTGGTAAATCGAATGTGTCAAGTCTAACCAAGAAGTTCTGACAGCTAGTATAAGAAACAAAAAGCAAGCAGTAGGTTCTCTGTTATGGATATGTAAAGGCATCAGTTGTGCCATCATGCATCTGCTAGATGTATAGCATCATGTTTTTAACGGAAAGGCTTGCCTTCTGAATTGTGTGGCATTCTATGAAGGAATAGCACCAGAAACAATCAATGAAAGGCTGATGGTGCATATTACTATTTTGATCTTGCTATGACTTTTGAAATGATTTCACAATAAGGAATAACCAATACAAGTAAAAGCTTTATTTTTTATTTAACATCTGTTTACTGGGAAAGTCCAACTTGGAACAAAGCCAATTTTCAGCAGAGGCCCAGAGAGAAATGTTCCAGACGCATGTCTTTGAATGTGGGAGGAAACTGGAGTACCCAGAGAAAACCCACATGAATGCAGGGAGGACATGCAGACTCTACACAGAAGGCACTCCAGCCAAGAATCGAACCAGAGAACCTCTTGCTGTGAGGCAACAATGCTACCGCAGAACCACTGCACCATCCAAATGTCAATACACAGGCAATTCAGTAGTTAAAACACTGGATGTACAACAGGACACAGTAAATCATGTTACAGTTATCTCCCTATCCTGACAGAGGTTATCAGTAGTGTCCCACAGAAATCTATACTGAGATCATTTATTTTTGGGCTTTTCTTCTCAGATATGTCAGTGGTCAGTGTCTCAAGCGGAAGCCCGTCTTCCTCAGCTGGTGGTAGATAATGTGGATATAAAAACTCCCATGGCAATTATCAAAAAGGGTAGGGTATGTTTCCCCATGTCATTAAAAATACCACCTCAAGTGTCCCCTGAAAAGTGCCTGCTGGCTTGATGGGACTTACCTGGTAAGGAGTAAATATGTACGAATAATAAATGAATAAATATACAAATGCATAAAGAAGTAAAAAGCAGAAAATGTGCTATATATAACCACATATATTTGTAATTCCTCAGTGGGTAACATGATTACTTCAGCAAAAGGCACCAAACGTTTGATAAGCAGCAAGCATTACTGAAAGTCATTTAATGAGCTGTCACAGTATTGAGCCAGTTCATGTCATGGGAACGTTTGGAAAGGGGCATAATTCTGTGCTCTCATGAGATGATGATGCATGCAGAATTTCTTTATGACTCCGGTGATAGGTCTAGTTGATGTTATGTTTGTGTAAGCACCTTTGTGGACATATCCGTGGTTATATCTGTGTATGGCTCTGGCCAATTCAATAAACTCAAAAGCATGTTAGACAAAATCTGTTGGCTAAACCAGTTGCCTTGTGATACATTAATCACGAACGGATGACTCCTATTTCTTCTTGGCACTTTATCATCTGAATTTTTGAAAGCCAGTTATCATAATTTCTCACATTTGATTAACACAGAGCTTCTCATCTTATCCTTCAACTCATAAAGATATCCAGCTGTGTATTATAGTACAGTCTTTGTCTTGCCATTTCTGTTTCTTCCTCTCCTGAGCATGTTCTTGGTGTTATAGGTGTTAGCTTAACCATTAGGCTGTGACTAGTTGGGAATGGATGCAATATTGAAATTCCAAATAGTTTAAATATCTTTCAAATTCCATACAGTCATACTAAGGACCATGATCTAATACAATCACGTATGAAATACCATGTCTTCAGAATATTGTTTTCAATCAGTAATCCCACTGCAACTCATAACACCAGTTAACATTATATGTGCATCTGCTGGAAACTTTTTTGCTCAAAGCTGCAGTGATTAAGGCCTTCTGCCATTGCTCTACCTATTTTCCAAAAACCTGCTGAGAGACTGCAGAAAATAAGTGCTTATTTTCAACAGTTTTCTGCACTTCTGGTTAACTAAAACAATATTTGGTGCACATCTGTTTGTTTAAACTGTGCAACTGTATTTACTGCATTTTAGATTGCTAATTGATTTCCTCTTACAACTGTAATTACTGTTCATCTGCTTGTTCTGTTCATTTTACTTGTTGCACTTGAAAAACACTTGCATAGACTAGGTTCAGAGTTGCTGAATCTAGTACTGTTTGTGACCTTTGCAGCTTGTAAAACAGTTAATCTTTTGTCTGAAGAGGACAAGCTGTGCTCTTGTGGGAGGAAGGTACAGTTTGATCTGATCTAGCTAGGCTTACTGTTGCAGGGCTCTGTTTAGGGTGTTTTGATTGGATAATTTGAACTTTGGCTGGTCCCTGTTTTTCTGCTTTAAATAGCCAATGTTTGAACCAGTTTGTTCTTGTTTGCTCAAAGCTGCAGTGAGTTAGGCCTTCTGCCCTTGCTCTACTGTTTTCCAAATACCCGCTGAGAAACCTCAAAAGATAAGTGCTTATTTTCAACTGTTTTCTGCATTTCTGATTAACTAAAACATTATTTGCAGTATATGTGTTTGTTTAAACCATGCAGCTGTATTTTACTGCATTTTTTAGATTGCCTGCTAATTGAATTCATCTTACAACTGTAATTATTGTTTATCTGCTTGTTTTGTGAATTTTGGTGCACTTGAAAAACACTAGCATAGACTAGGTTCAGGGTTGCTGAAATGAGTACTGCTTGTGATCTTTGGAGCTTGTAAAACAGTTATTTTTATTTTTTGGAGAGTCCCAGCTGTGCCCTCGTGGTAGGAAGGTACAGTTTGGTCTGATCTAGCTAGAATTGCTGTTGCAGGCTCTGTTTAGGCTGTTTTGATTGGATAATTTGAAATTTGTCTGGTTCCTTTATTTCTACTTTAAACAGGCAGTGTTTGAACTGGTTTGTGCTTGTTTGCACACTACTGCACAGAGGGACTGCCAGTTACATACGCCTGATCTCTGACCTAACAAATATTACCTAAACCTACTAACACCTACCCCTGCTGTATCCCCTCTTCTACTATTATAGTCAGACCAAGATTACCCCTGGGACCATGAGCTGTCAATGTCCCTCCTTTTTTTCCTACCAGCTTGGTTGACAAGGGCCTACTGCGGCAGTATAGCAACTGCCTCATGCACACTGACAACCCCCTACTTCTAAATCATTCCTGTACCATTTGTAAGAGATGCACCTACATTATTAATCTGGAATCAGAGATCTCTCATACAATATATAGCAATACAGAATGGGTTGTCAGCCACATCCACTCCAAATATTTTAGTCATAGGAAACTCTATAGTGAGACACACAGATGTCCCCCTCACAAGACTGAACAAGGAGAAAGTCACAGTCAGCTGTCTTTCTGGTGCCAAGATTCATCAGATAATGCAGGCACTCAAGTCTCTCAACACCAAGTACCATTATGATTTGGTCATAGTGCATGGTGTGAACGACTTGAGATGTAACTCCCTGGACTACATGAAGAGAGACATGATTGAGCTCTCTGTTCATGTGTCAGAGTCAGTTATGTCCCTAGCCTTGAGCAGCATACTGTTGGTAGGACACCTCTTCAAGTCACTGCCAGCTATAGGACCCCCTCCATGAATCAGAACACCCACTCTGCCTATTTGGATCTATTTGAGTCTATCAAGATACATCCCATCACCATGATTTTGGGTGACTTCAACTACCCATCCATTGACTGGGTAAATTCCTCATGCTCAAACTCACTTACCTAAAGGTTCCTTGATTTTGTTAACTTCAATGCCCTGGACCACCTGGCTGACACCCCCACAATGGGTGCCAACATCCTAGATCTGGTGCTTACTAATATGGGGGACTGGTGTAGCGCCCCCACTATGAGGTCTTTCCTGGTGAGATCTGACCATAATCAGTTTCATTTGAAGTAACTATCACACCTGACTGCCCCCTAGCAGCAACTAGACTAAAAAAATTCTTCAAAACAAATTATAACCTCTTACAAGATGATATAAATAGCTTCACTGCACCTCCCCCCTCAGATGGAACTGGTAACTATGCCATGTTCTACAACAATGCTTTATACAAACACCTGTATAACTGCATTGACTTAGCCATACAAGATAGGTCAAATCGAGCTCTTCAAGGAAGAGCAAACCTGCTTGGTGGACAACTGCCATTAACAGAAATCAAGAACCAAAACAAAAAGGACTACAACACCAGTATGAACCAGTCCAAGAATGAAGTTCCACAAAAAAAAACACCACGTTGTTAGAACACAGGTTTATTTAGCACTTTCGGCGGATTATATCCACTGACTTCATCAGAATAATTTACAACAAATTCCACACCTGACTTTCAGAGCTGCAATGGTGCTTTTGTCAATCCTGTTTGGTGATTCCAGATCAGCTCGGCTAATAATTATATGCTGGTATGGAGAGTACAGCCATTGAAATGCTGTCAGTGTTCTTTCTTCAATTTGAAATCACCCTTCTTTCATATACCTTGAGTGTGCACATCATACTGAAACTGGGAGTGGTGTCAGACACTGTGAAGGCAATAGTCTTCAAAAAAGTAAAAAGGTTCGAACTGCCATTAGCAGACTTTACAATAAGTAGAAGAAATTGCTGTCTAAGAGTAAGAGGGAATGGGCACTAAACTGGAAACACTCCCTCCTCAGCTTAAACAAGCAAATAAGATTTCTTGTGAAGTCCACCAAAGCAAATTATGAATCTAAATTAGCTTTCTTAACTAAGGATAGTGATATAGCATTCTTTAATTACATCCGTAATGTAAAAGGAAAGGCCCAGATTTTCACTAAACTGGTAGTTAATGATACCGCATATACTTAGTCTGGGGACATAGCTAACCTGTTAGCCTACAGGTTCTGTGAAAATTTCACTCCCCTGTCCCTGCCACACATACCCCATAACATCCCTACCACCTGTCCCCTACCTTGTATCTCTAAAGAGCAGGTCATAAATGCCCTCTCCAAGGCCAAAAACACAGCATCTATGGGACCCGATAGCATCACTGGCTGTGTCCTACATGGGCTCCAACAAGAATTAACAACACCATTGGGTATGCTTTTCAATCATAGTCTAAGCACCGGCTTCAGCCCAGATGAATGGAAAATGGCCACCGTTATCCCCTTGCACAAAGGTGATGCTTCCACTAACCTTGGAAACTATAGACCTATTAGCCTGACTAGCCTCATCTACAAGGCCATGTAGTGAATCATCATGGACATGAGCTACAAAGCATCATAGAAAATGATGGCCTACATCACATGGGATCATTCATTACCAACAATTCAAAAGATAGATGCTAGAAAACCAGATATAGTGGTCCAGGAAAAGAAGACAAGAGTTCTATTGATCATTGAAATCGTCACATCCAGTGAGTACAGTGTCCTGCATACAGATAGACACAAAGTCATAAAATATCAGGATCTGCAAGCAGAAATGAGAGCAATGTGGAAGAAGGATACCCAGATAGTTCCGATAGTAGTAGGAGCAACAGGTCATATAAAAAAAGAGTCTACAATCATATTTAGATACACTACCAATGCACGTAATTCCATATGAACTGCAGAAGCAGTCATTACTGGGCACATTGTGGGTGCTGTGAAGAGCACTTTTGGCTGACATCAACGGTAAAACAATACTAATTTCATGAACTTTAATTGTACTTTGACTTAGGAATGGGGTCCATTCCCGTCATGGTATTAGAAACCCAAAAGATTTGGAGAAATTAAAAGATGAGAGACTTTATCAGTGAAGATATAGGTAATCTCCAAACACTTGATCATACTCAGCTTGGATTTATCAAAGGAAGATCTTGCCTGTTAAACCAGGTAGACGTCTTAGAGACAGTCACCAAGGCCCCGGATGAGGGGAAATCTGTGCATACAACCTACCTAGACTTAGACAAGGCTCTTGACACTATATCCCCTCAGGCATCATTGACAAACTCACCCAGCTAGGTATCAATGTGTCTTATAAAAAAGAATCTACAATCGTATTTATATGTTACCAATACATGTAACTCCATATGAATTGCAGAAGGAGTCATTACTGGGCACATTCCGGGTGCTGAAAGGAGCACGTAAGGCTGACATCAAAGAATGAAACAATAGTAATTTCATGAATTTTAATCATACTTTGTCTTGGGAATGGAGTCCATTCCTGTCATGGTATTAGAAACCCAAAAGATTTGGATAAATTAAAAAAAATAGGCATCAACCCTTATATCATTAGGTAAGTCACCAACTGGCTCACTGATAGAACCCATAAAGTCAAAATAGGGGACTCCATGTCACACAGCAGACCCATGATCAGTGGTGTTCAACAGGGATCAGTCCTGAGACCTCTATTGTTCAGAATCTATTTCTTTGAAGTACAACCGAAAACTAAAGGTCTGTAACTGACAAAGTTTTGCTGCCCAATCTTCTTAAATTTAATCAACTTACGGAAGCCTTCAAAATAATTCATCAACCTGCCAAAACTCCCTCACTGTCCAAAATCTTGACCCCATACAACAATCTTAGTTCCCTTCGATCATCAAATAGTATTCAAGTGCTAACCATCAAATCTAACAACAAAGGTGGGGATGCTCTTTATGCTAACTCAATTGGAAAGCAATGGAATTCCCTTCCAAACAACCTTAGACTCATGACGACACTCACACCATTCAAAAATAACCTTAGAGAATATATCAAGTCCCACTGGTTATGCCCTTGTCCAACTCCAGATTAATTACCCATAGCCATAACATTGTACTGCTTCTTCTCTCTCTCATACTATCTACAAACAAAACATTTCCTCGTTTTCTGACCTATTTAATCCCATGCTTTGTCTTTTTAAGTATGTAAATAATGTTTATTCGGGTTGTAACTTATCAAAATGTATACTTCTATCTAATTGTAGTGTTTAACTATTTTAATGTTTGGGAGCTTTTCTCCCCGGGCCTCTACTGAAAAGGGATATGTATCCAGCTGGACTAGCCCGGTCAACAAATGTAAAATAAATAAAATAAAAAAAATAAAAAATAAAAATAAATAAACTGGGAGTGGTCATAGAATCTGCAAATGATGTCAACATTCTACAAGGGGGTCTTACGCAAACAAATGATTGGTGCCAAAGTCACGGCCTTAAACTCAGTGCAGAAAACTGCATTATCATCCCTTTCAGTAAGCGTAATGTTCCTGCTAACTACCACATTAATAGCGACATCCTAAGTATGCACTCAGTAGTGAGAGACCTGGGCATACAGGTTGACAGCAGCCTTACCTGTGATCACCATGTCTCCAGATTGGTAAGAAGGGTATTCAATATTTCTCATCTCTTAAGGAAGGGCACTGCCTCCAGAAAAAAAAGGAAGTTATAACCTCCCTGTATTCTTCCCTCATCGAGGCAAAAATTGAGTACAACACTTCTTATGGTATGTACTTTTTCAACAACCTGCAGCAATTGGAGAGACCACAAAGGTTCCTCACAAGGAAAATTAAAGGTCTTCAGCATCTTTCCTATGTGGTTTGGCTTAAATCACTGTCACTTTATTCTGTTTCATACAGACTACTCAGAAGTGATATCTGCCTTGCCTATAGTTCAATCTCTGACCCTGCTTTATTGGAAATTCTACATATCTTTAAGTCAAATGGAACATGGGTTACTAATTCTAAAGACCTTAACCTGGTACATGACATTAATAGAATCTGCTGGAGAGACAGATGTGTCTCACAGAGGTTACCACACCTTTGGAACAGACTCCTACTTCATGTCAAACAGAGCACCTCATTGGCCCTCTTCAAATACAGTTTGGACGATTGGATGGGTAACCATAAATTCACCCTGTAGGTTCTACCTGTATCTCTCTTGGACAGAGGCAATAGGTACTGATTGTGGAAACAAAAGTAATTTGGCTAGGCTTGTAAAGTCCCTAGGGCCATTAGCCTAGTAACTTCCTATGATCCTATGATCCTATGAACCCTAGACACCACAGATGAGATATGCATCACCTTGAAAATGAAAGAAGAATCAGTCTTTCTTGTTCAGGGTTTGTCTATAACTAAATAAGATAATTGTGAACTTCGATCTGTATTTGCATTTAAACTTGTTGCTATAATAACATGCTGTGTACTACAAGAAAATTGTTTAGCATACATATCTTTTCACAGTGGTTTTACTATTGACATTCTAACTCATAATCCTGATTTTATAATTTGGAATAACCAATGAATTTATGTATGTTGTAACATATTTTTCCAGATAAGTGTCAATATCTCAATAACCATACCAGCTAAACATCTAGTGTATGTAAATTAGTTTCTTCAGATGCCTGCCTTAAAAAGAGATAGCAACTAGCATTTTGTATACTTAGTTTACTCCGTTAAGGGTCCTTATATTTAAAACATTGTGCACAGTCCCATAGGTGGATTGTACACTATGTTGCTTGTCCCCGGTTCTGGTAATAGTATGATTCTGAAAACTGAATCACACTACTATCAAGGCCATAGATGAGCAGCATGGTACAGAATTCTCTTATGGGACTATGTATAATGTTACAGATGCTTGGTGGCATGGGTCTTCTTCTAAATTACGAAGTATCAAAATTTCAAATTTCATCTGGTCAAGACCATAAATAAGATCAAAGTTTTGAAACTTCGAAATGCAAATACAAAAAAAAAAGTCCCCCCACACCCCCTGCTAATTAAATATACCATCTCCGAGATTACACTATAGTAAGAAAAACAGTAAATGTACCATTCTGTGCTGTACAGCAATCTCCATTTAAATGGTTTGAAATTTCAAAACTTTGACCTTATTTTCTCGACTATAAGAAATTTGAAGTTTTGAAACTTCAAAATTTAGAAATTGCCCCATTAGCATCCAAGGTCTGCTCCGTGGTCCACAGCCATGACAGGAAGTGATTTTTAAAGGGTTTGTCCTGTGTTGATATGGCTGTAGAACAGGGAAAATTAACATAATTTGCAAATGTAGAGATCCTGTGCAGTGGGTGTTGATATTGACTGGACCTCCTCTGCATCACTACTGAGGTAGGAACTTTGTGTGGTTGTGGCAGCAGGTTTAGCTGCACCACAGGAGACTCTTATGTTGGTAGGCTTTTTCTACCATGCAAGGGAGTTTTATTTCTTTTCTTTTTCTCAGCTGTTGGTGTACTCTTCCTTTGTGACAGCTAAGCAAAACATTATGAAGAAGTCGGATCAGTGTAGCTGCAAGCACTACTCCAAGGGTATGTTGTCCTGATCCCTTACTACCCCATTGGGAAAAGGCTGTATGAAGCCAGAATGGTATTTGTGAATACTGTATGATCCTGGGAGTTCATTTGCATTTCTACTCCTTTTATGATGTACTATGCTTACACAATTGGATAAGCCTGTATACAACTTCTTACCCCATTGTGTTTGAATGTTTCGAAATTGCAAAATACTTTGTTGTGCCATTCTATAATATACCAGTCCTGTTCCAATACACATGTTGTTTATGAAAAGCACTTAGAGATATTCACAGGGGTATGGGAACTACCATATGTCTCATAATCTGACATGAAAAAATTGCAATCTTTCTGCAACTGAACTACGCAAAAGTCATGTATCAGTAGGGAAATCGCTCATGATGCTACCAACCTTTATTACATACCTTGCAATAATGTTTAAGTAATACAGAGTAGTAATTATTTATGGTTATATGATATATCATATTTCATAACCTGATCTTATTAATGTAGTATCTTCAGTAATGTTCATGCAGGCTGATGCATGCATAGCTTTATCTCATGTTCTTGGCTGTTATTATTTGAATTTTGTTCCCAAATATTAAAATGTTCTCATTTTCATAATAGTTATTAATAAATGTTGAGATCATCATTTCATTTTGGTCCAAATGCACAGATCAAATGTTATTTTCTTTGACCCACTCATATCTGTTACCTGATATCTTAGTGTCTGTGATTATACTGCTGAAACAAAATATCAATGCTAATATAAATATGTCAATGTTTGCATTGTAATGATGAACAAAAGTTTATATATTCATTTTTACTACTGCCAGTCAGTCCATTATTATTTCAGAGTGTGAATTGTACTTACCTATCTGTAGTCCTGAACAAAAATCCAGTATACCCTCCTCTGTAAAGCAATTAATAATGTAATTATTATATCAATATGCACATGTTTAAACACTGATATAAACAAATTTTAATATCTTCATTTCTATGTGACTGAAATGAATTAATCATCCAATTTCTTCTTTTGGCTGGTGCTTGGCACGATATGATTATGCCTCTGGCTACAAAATATTAATGCTAATAAAATAAATATGTAATATTTCTTTTGCTGGGATGATGAACAAAGTTCTGTGTCTTATTTTCCTGTTACAGTCAGTCCTTCCATGCTCTTATTAGAGTAAACCCTTTATCTGCTTATAATCCTGAATCAGAGTTGCATGTATGGCAGTCACCCTTTCACCTAACCTAGCTTCACTGCAGTTAACTTACAAAACTATTTCATTTTCATTGTAGGCCACTCTCTGTAACTGTCAAGTGACCACTGAAGTATCAATATTGCAAGCTGAAGTAATACTGACCAGGAGAAATAATAACAACATTATTAGGAAGGGGCCCTGTTATTTGCAAACTTACAGTTACATTTTATATTTTTAATTGTAGCTCAATTCAAGTAGTATTCATGTGGGGTAGCATGGGACCAGAACCACATACATACATTTCCTTGCAAGCTAGTATTGGTTACAAGTACATACGCTCAGTTTAATTAGTCTGTAAACTCTTCTGGCTGTAAGAGCATTAAGAAATGGCAGCAATATTTCTGCACCGGAAGACACTTACCTGAGTACAACACAATGATACACAGCTCAGGTTGTCGTCAGCTGATCGTTAACTTGCACCTCAGGAAGCAGCTTTAAGTTAAGGAAATAAACAGTACCCTTTCTTTACAGCTAATCATGAAATGAGCTGTGGAGGTTGCATTTCTTTCCTTAATGGCAATCTGTTCTGGTCAGTCCTCCATATCAAAATTTAATTTAATAGATAATTTTCATGTTTTTCTGAACCTGTTTAAGTATCTTTCCAGAACAGTTAACTGTATTACAGTCCAACTAACTCCTAATTCATTTCAAACCATATTTTCTTGGTTCACTGGTAAATATAACAGTCCAGCATATTTTCTACCAGTGTCTCTTCTTCTGGTTCATACTCATATCAAATTTCTGTAAATGTATCACTATTTGCAATTTGTGTTGTGCATTGTGCAGTGATCTTTTTAAATATATCTTGTAACAATTTATGATTATATTTGACTTGCAATTTTCCGATAATGATAACAAAGGGTCTTTTCATAACCATATATGATTGCCAGTAGCCTTTTTTCTATGAAAATATACATTTTTTAGTTGTTAAGAAGATTAGATGAACAACAGGTGACTGATTTATTTTCTTATGATATCACTGCAATGTTCTTCTTATAGCTTGAAATTACATGCAGTATGAGAGCTTTATTAACACCAAAATATCTTACTGATGTTTTTCCTCATTAACTGTTTGAACACTTCAAAACTCTTTTCTTGCTTTTCACTCCAGTGCTACTGTGTATCCCATGCTAATAATCTTCTTAATGGCAAACTGATTTTCATGTATTCAGAATGGACTTTAAAAAGCACTGCAATATACCTAGTAATGTCACAAGTGCTTGATTATTTGGTCATCTAGATATAAGCCTTCTGAAGATAAAACATGAAATGTATCTTACTTCTGTAATTGACTTTGAATTGATTTGTGTTTAGATTGAGGTTATTTTGCTTTAGTTTACTGGGTAAGTGAATCCATTGTTTGCCATGCTCTTCTCTGGTCAAACTCCAAACCAATATATAATCAATTTTAGTAATACTTCAAGCCACTCGATCATCCATGCAACAACTCTCTAAAAACTAAAATGTGCTGTGGCATGTGTTAATACTTTCATTTCATTGTCCTATAATTAATGTATTTTGCATTAGTATCTTTCCCCGCTGTTTAATGCATTTAAAGGGTATCCGAACATGGGCAGACTTTACATCAGCACCCTGACTGAGAAACGAACATTCTCCAGCAGGGTATCGATGTACAAGTAATTCCCTGAAATATGAGTGTGCCGCTTCACAACAGCATATCAATTTGTTGTGGAGCTTAGACAGAAAAAAACTAATGGCTACCATTATTTTACTCTCACTCAGTAGCACTTCTGTTTACTGAGTGTAAAATGTTAACAAAAAAAAAAAAGAAAATTAAAAGAAAAACTGTGTGTGTGTGTGTGTGTGTGTGTGTGTGTGTGTGTGTGTGTGTGTGTGTGTTTGTGTGTGTGCATTTATGTCTGTGTGTGTAAGTGTATGCATGCATGTGAGTGAAAGCGAGATCAATTGAGCCATTATTTTAGTGAGTGTGAAACTAAATATAACAGAAAAAAAGTGTGTGTGTGTGTGTGTGTGTGTGTGTGTGTGTGTGTGTGTGTTCTTACATTTCTGTCTGTGTGTGTGAATGTGTGCTTGTGTGCATGAAAGCGAGGTGTGTATGACTGAGAGAGTGAAAAGTGAGAGCGATCCAACACAGGTAGCAGCAGCATTCGGGAGGTTTACATACCTCTCACAGCCTAGATCCAGTTAACTGAATAAAACCTGAAATAAAGGGGGAACAAAGGCTCAAAACAGCAACATATTCCTGTTAAAAAATCAGAATATTCAATAATAGGACTTGTGTTAGCATGAATTTTCTGAAGTGTGTGTGTGTGTGTGTGTGTGTGTGTGTGTGTGTGTGTGTGTGTGTGTGTGTGTGTGTGTGTGTGTGTTTGTGTGTGCACGTGTGTATGCGTGTGTGCATGCACGCACACGTGTGTGTATATGTGTGTGTGTGTGTGTGTGTGTGTGTGTGTGTGTGTGTGTGTGTGTGTGTGTGTGTGTGTGTGTATGTGTGTGTGTGTTGGGGGGTGTTTGTGTGAAAGAGGGAGATACAGTGAGATGGATGGAACACTGGCAGCAGCAGACAAGAGGTTTGCGTACCTCTCGATGTTTTAGCTCAAGGAATCTGGATAAAGCCTGAAATAAAGGGGGAACAAAAGCTAAAAAATAGGAACAAATTTTAAATGTCATACTTAAAAAAATAAAAAGTAAGATAAATAACAAGATTTGTGTTAACATGAATTTTCTGATGGAAATAAAGTCTGAAAATCAAATGTATGTCATCATTTAGTGACTTCAATCCTAATGATTGGCAAGACACCATTTTAGCAGTAAGGAACCAAAACAAAAGCAAATATCTATTGATATTTTTTAAAAATCATATATTTGGATGTAAAATGCTTCCTCTAACACCATTTACCTATACTACAGCAACTTTGAAACATTAGGCGGAAGAACTATTTTACATCACAAATATATAAAGAAATAATATAGTAAGAAAAAAAATATATATAAATAAGTAAAACACAACAATTTTACAGACAATCCATTAATTACACATTAACACATACCCTGTCAGGCATTATTGCTTGCATATTAAACCCTTTGTAAATTATGTTATTTATTTATTCATTTATTTATTTGTTTTTCTTGACCAGGAAAGTCCAGATGGGCAAAGCTCATTTTCAATGGGGGCCTAGGGAGAAAAGCTCTAGTAACATGATATTTATGTTTTAATAACAATGATAAGTACACTGATAGCAAATTATTGTAGCAGAAAATTAGTATACAATAAGAAAATGTACTTGAATGTTGCAACTGGAATATATACAAAAG
This sequence comes from Protopterus annectens, assembly GCF_019279795.1. Lineage (NCBI taxonomy): Eukaryota > Metazoa > Chordata > Ceratodontiformes > Protopteridae > Protopterus > Protopterus annectens. Next base: position 1,829,554,386 of record NC_056728.1, on the reverse strand, counting down.
TAAAAATAAGAAATGAGCTTCAATTATATTATATACAAATGAAGAGCAAATGAATAGAAATGACAGTTGTGAACAAGGGCTGGTTAAACATAGCACAGAAGTTTGTAACAGAGTCAATTTTTTATGTTATAGTGGATGAGGGTGGAATAGATCACATTATCAAGAGTGTTTTAAACTGAACACGTGGTGTCTACTGTTCTGGGAAATAAAAAGAATGCCATGCATTACATAATGGAAGTGATTTGGTGCTAAAGGGAGGGAGAGAGAAACTACAGCAAATAGTTTGAGGAGTATGGCAGAAAGGGAGAGCCGGCAGAGTATAGGCAAAGTTTAGGATTGCAAAGTGGGTATTTCCCATTTGTTAGAATAGGTGGGTTGTCTAATCTTGTGAGGAGTATGAGCAGTGCTGTAAGTGAATTTGCTTAGCGTTTGTAATGGGTTTTATTCTCTGTCTGTTTTAAGTGAGGTGGAATGGGGTTCTACAGTTTGGATACAGAGTGAGAATAGGTTGAGTTCTCAGCTTTATTGTTTGATTTAGAAATGAGGAGGAAAGATATGGCATTAGATCTCAGGTGTCTAACAGCAGTGTAATGTTTTAGGGTATTTTGTAGCGCTGGGCATTTATAAGGTGCCTGGATAATGTTATAGACAGTGAGAAGCTAGGTGTAAATTAGGTAGTTAGGAAGCTCAAGCCAATTTAGTTCTTTCTGTCATGAACAATGATTTGTCTTGGAGGGGAAATTGGTGGCTAATTTGGCTATGTGCTCAGCTTAGCTTTTAAGGTGGCATTCAAGTTTGTTAGAATAGGAGCGGCATAGAAGAGACAGAGTAGCAGGTATGTAGGTGACAGTGTTATCCTAGCAGGATTTGTGAGGTCCTTTTTAATTCTGTTGAGTGAGCCAAGTTTTTAATGTGAGAGTTTTTATTAGTTGTTGAATCTGGTGATCATATTTGAGGTTATCATCAATTACTATGCCTAGGAGTTTTGTTTGAGATACTGTTTCAATTTTTATGTCATCTGATGAGATTATATGAAATGCCTGTTGCACACTGCCATATTGGTTTGGGGTGAAAAGCATAAATTTTGGGTCTACTTTAGAACGACGAATATTTGAAATATCGAGCGCTCACATGAATGAATATTTCAAACCTTGATATTGCTATTTTTTTTGCACTACAGTGTGGATCAGAATATTTGCCCTTTTGTCACTGCAGTGCGATCACGCAGTTAGAATATATATTTAGCGGTGCGGTGGGGGGGCACAACCCCCCGCAATAACAATTTTGAGTTTTGGAGTATTCGCTCATATGAGCGTTCGAGACATTGATCTTTTGTTTTTCTGATATAGACCCTAAATTTTGTTTTCTTGGAATTTAAAAGTAGGTGGGGATTTGAGAGCCAGGAATAAATAGAAGTAAAAGCATTTTTGGTGATTTAATGTAGTTTTTATAGGGTCGGGCCGAGCAAATTAAAGATGAGCTGTAGTCGTATTGTTTCTGGCTTCTGATATTTAGTTATTATAACATGTATTCAGTATAATGTAACTAGTTGGTATATATTTTGTAAATGTCTCTTCTTGTATGCATTCAACCCTCTTTTGTGAGAAAAGGAAGTCAGTGACAATGTAAAGAAGAGGGGGTACCATTACATAGCTGGGAGTTTAGGTTCAAAAATTTAAATGGAATGGCAAGGTTGGTTGATGTAATACTAGAAAATCATGAGCTGGCCTTCAAATGTTTCTAACAAGTGCTGTACCAACTACTTGTGGAGACTGGTTGATGACTAGAATATGAAGAACTGAAAACACGGTTACGGAGAGGTAGAAGGGGAAGGGCAACTCAAAGAATGAAGTAATAACTGTGGAGAATTGACCATTTAAATGGCAGGATATGACCAGAAAGATCTGTATGTCACTGAGTGAAATTAGAAGCAGGAATGAAGGCATGGACAAGCTGAAGAAAGATTGAATAGCACAGAAATTAGGTCTATCAGATGGAATGCTGATAGATATATGATAGACATAGGACATTTTGCATGGTATAAACTCTTCAGATGGGCATCTTGCACATGTGCTATGTGACCACCAAGGCACCGTGGAATCGTTGGCTATTCTGCAACTAAGGAGTGAAGCTGTGGTGAGGAGAGAGCAGGTTATTTACATATCAAGTGACAATAAAGAAGGTGAGAGGAATGTGGAAAATATTAGTAGAATTGATCAGAGAAGTCAAAAGGTAGACAGTGGAAGACTCAAAGACACCTACTTGCTAGATACCATCAGACAGCATGTTGGATGGACCTGCCATTAGATACATGAAGACTTTTTAATTATTGAATTGATTAAAAAAAATAACCAGATGTTGGAAGACTACTATTTGGATGGAAGGTTTAGAACCAGGAAAGGAGAATGTCTGCCGAAGGTGCTGAGAAGTATGGAGAGAAGTGGACAAGGGAATAGATGGAAAACTTAATGACACTGGTTAAGGATTCAGAGAGATAAGGCAGGAATATGGAACGTGGCTGCAAGTACACTGACATAGGTGTAAGTATGGGGCCATAATGGTAAAGCATTGCAAAAAATGTGGAAATAAATATGGGAATAATGAGAGGGGCATTAATGTTGACTGTTTTGATGCCTTCCTGCTTTCAGATCTCTCAATGCTATGTTACCTCATACACGCAGAGAAGGATGTCAGACTTCTAAGACTACAAGTTATGTTTTTCTGCCCCAAAACTAATATAATGCAGTGGTGCTCTTTTGTTGATGGGTGAATAAGCAATAAAAAAGATTGTGTATATGGTGTGGTATCTCAAGAAATCTTAGCTCAACCACTTGTTCTTATAAACACAAGAAATTAAGAGCT